>NC_056741.1:563270885-563433385 GCF_019279795.1 Protopterus annectens | reverse complement strand
GTGGTGTGGGTAGAATGGTGTATGTGTTGTGTGTTATATGGTGTGTGTATGTTCATGGTTGTGTCTTTCGTGTTTTAGGTTTAGGGATTGTCAGCCGTTCGCCTTTATAGTTTCGAGATACTGAAATTCGAGATTTCAGTATTTCGAGATTATAAAGGGGAACCAACACATAAATATATATATATATATATATATATATATATATATATATATATATATATATATATATATATATAGCTGACCTCAGTTTTTAAGTTTGTCTAAGCTGGTAGAGTTGACCTCTGTAATTCTGTAACAGGCAGAGACTGACTTATATTTTTTTTACATGCTTGAATTTAAGTCACATTTCTGCACCTGTAAGTACATATAGGTAACAGGCGAGGGGTTCTAACTGCAGGTGCATAGCTGTGTGCTTTGCACTTACAATCAAAAGGTAGTGCAATACACTGGTAGTTGGCTTCTACAGTAGTTGGTCACTTGCGTTCAACAATATGAGCATTGAGTATTGCAGGAATTAACATTTGCTGATAAACTGATATGTAATATGCATACAAACACAAAAACGCAAATGAGTGCGCACACACAAACACACACACACACACACACACACACACACACACACACACATGCATGTTCCATGATACATTTGTGATTTTAATTTTACCTGTTGCAATTCTGAGGTTCTGAGACAGTTTTTTATTTTTTTTAAAAAACTGTAAAGAGTACAAGGATTTCAGAACTAAAAATCTCTGACTACCTATGCTACCTGGATGTGGTTCAATCATGCAAATTAAGGCACACTGGAGCAGAATGGTTGCTGATATGTCTTTACTGCAAAAATCACTTAGAAATCTTGTATTTGTTAAACCGTAAATACATACAATTAGTATACAGCAGAGAAGGAAAATTACAAGCCTTTAATGTTATAAGCTGATCCTAAGCTGCTATATGTTTAATCTGAAACCATGTGTTTATTTATTCATATTTGTTTCACTGCAGTCAGCCAAGAAGCCAAGAATGGCTCATTAAAATTAGTCAGGAATTGTAAAAAAAAAAAAAAACAATGGCTTCAACATACACTCATTTTAAAAGTTCTGTAAAAGTTCCCTACCTGATAGTTAAAGATCTTTTTTTCTGTTGGCAGACTTATAATGGCAGAAGCTGTACCAGGTCAGTGTGATATGAACATTTCTCTGTATTTAATCTTAAATCCAAATCTCCACTGACCCTTACTAGTAAGGGGAGAGGGTAATGAAAGGAGGACAGAATGTGCAACAGTCTTATTATAAAAAAGTAAGAATAACCTCATTATATACAAAAAGAGCACCAGGCAGGGCTAAGGCTAATTGATTTTTTCAGTGGGATAGGGAAATCTAGTTTGGTCATTTAAACTGACTGTCATAATCAAACAACAGTCATCATGAGTAAAACTTGAATTACCCCCACCCCATCCTGCAACTGTGTATTGGTGTATTTTATTTATTTATTTATGTATTTATTTACTTATTTATTTATATTTGTTTACCGAGTAGTCCGACTGGGTGAAAGTCCATTTTCAGAGGAGGCCCGGGGAGAAAATCTCCAGAACACAGTTACAAAGTTTGCTCATCACAAGCAAAATCACAATGTTACAAACACGTTTCAAAAGTCATACAAACAAGAGAGTGGCAACATACATAATTACTAATATTCAGTTTTGGTGGTTTAAGTACAAAGTTATTTTGGACATAGTAGTAGCTATGCATATATAAAAAGTACTATCTATGATATCAGGTCTTGATCAGAAACTCTAGATTCCTAGTGAGTAGATAAGTAGGTTAGGTTAGTGGTGGAGCAAGATGAACAAAGAGAGGAGGATGAAAATAGTAGTGGCAGGTCGGTAGTAGATATGCTGTAGTTAAAGAGTAGAGACAGTGGAGGAGGTCATTTGCAGGTAGAAGGGTAGTGGTAAGAGGGAAGTGACAGGAGCAGGTGTAATAGGTAAGTAAGTTCTAAAGGGGATGACTAGTACAAGGAAAAGAGAGTAAGAGGCTTGGTGGAATTAGCCGGGGCTGTTACAAGAACAGATCCAATTGTTTTTGATGTAATTTTTTTAGGAGTTTTTTAAATTGTGGTGGGCTGGTAGTGTCTACGATATGTCGAGGAATAGTATTCCTGATCTTGGAAATATAGTTGGAATAGAGAGAGTCTCCAGCTTTATTGTTGCTTTTGGAAATGTTTCATGGTGTTTTATGAGAAGATAGGCATAGTCAAGTAGTAGAATAAGGCTGAAGCATCTGGTTGGAGGGTTGATGATCTTTCAGGCTGGTGTACTATTCTGTGGGGGGAGATGAGTTAGGTGTAGGTTAAATGATGGGGAAGTTCTAACCATTTTAGTTGATGCAGGGCAGAACAGTGGTGGGACCTGTGTGGGAATTGGTGGAGAATTTAGTTATTTTATTGTAGCCGGAGTCGAGCTTAGTTAGGTCTGTTTTGCTTAGATTAGTGAAGATGGGTGAGGCATATAGTAGTGTGGACAGGAGATGAGTTCTAGCTATTTCTCATCTGGTGTGGTTAGTGAGAAAAGGCTTGAGTCAATACAGAAAGCCTAGTTTAATGTGAGTCTTCTTAATGGACTGTGCTAGCTGTAAGTCAAATTTAATTTTATTGTCAATTATAACACCTAGTAATTTTGTTTGAGAAATGGCTGATATGGTAGTGTTGTTGCAGGAGTACATTTGAAATGTGGTTGGAGGACTGGATGCTTTGGCAGTGTGAAAGAGCATCAGCTTTGTCTTGAATGGGTTCAGTATAAGATTTGTTTCAGTTAGCCAGGTTTCTACTGTTGTGTAGTGATTTCTAATTGTTTTATTGAAGATACAGCACAGATGAAGGTTGAATCGCCTGCATATTGGATGACTGAGGCAAGAGGGGTAAATTTGTGTAGCTGGTTACTGAAAATGGTAAAGAGTAGTGGACCTAGTATAGAGCCTTGGGGAGCTTCTATGTTGACAAGAAGTAAGGCTGAGAGCTCCTGTTAGCATTTGACTGCTTGCTGTCAGATGGTAAGGTAACTATGGAACCATGACCGGGAAGAATGGCTGAGATTTAAGTTGGCAAGCTCAGCAAGCAGTTTCTGGTGTGTGACTGTATCAGAGGCCTTGGAGAGGTCTAGAAAGATGGAAGAAACACATTTACCAGGGTTTCTTTGTTGGTTTACAGTGTCAGTGAAGCTAAAGAGGGCAGTTGTAATACTATCATATGAGCAAAACCCACGTGGTATGTGAAATAAGAGGTTGTTGGATAGAAGGTAGTTTAAAAGCTGTGTGTAAATACATTTTTCTAGTATTTGGAGAGGGGGGTAGAATTGCAATGGGTCAGTAATTGGATAGTTCAGTTGAGTTGCCCCCTTTGTGCAAAGGAATGATGTAGGATATTGTCCAGTTTAGATGAATGTAGTTTTTTTGGATAGAGCAATTAATCAAGATAGAGACAGGGAAGACAATGGCATTTGCAGCTATTTTTAGAAATTCTCTTGGAAAGTTGTCTGCTTTTAGGGTGGTAGGTTTGAGTTTACTGAGTACTTTTTAATGGTATGAGTTGGAACAGATTTAAAGGAGATGGTGTTGCAGGCTTCATTACTGGTGGTTGGGATAGTTGGAGGTGTATTTTGGTGAAAGTTGATAAGAGAGTGAATTGAGTTTGTGAAGAAGGTATTGAATTGTGAGGCTATGCTGTCAGCTGTTGGAGCTGTTGAAGGTTTAGGGGTTGAGGCATTTCCTAGTTGAAGGAGGTTTTTTATGGTGGACCAAAAGTTTTGGAATTGTTGTGGTTAAGCTGTTGGGCAACAGTATAGTAAGTTTTTTTTTTGTCAGATTTTATTTGGGACTTAGCTTTGTTTCTAAGTTGTTTGCAGAGCAGTACTTTTTTTTTTTTTGGCTTTTGTTGATTTTGCAGTGTAACCAGGCTTTGTCCCTTTGTTTAAGCAAATTTTTGGTGTCGTTTGTTAGCCATGGAGTATAGTGATTTTTTTAGTCAAGCAGATCTACAGGGGGCTAAGCTACTTAGGATGCCGAGAAATGTGGCACTAAAGTACTATATGGCAGCATCTATGGAAAGAGTTTTGAGGGGTGCTCAATTACATTGTTTTAAAAGGGAAAGGAATGTTTGTCTGTTAAATTTCATATTATGGATTAGACGGAAGCATGATTGCCTAGGTGGACTAAGGTTGTGTCTTAGTAGATAAGTGTGGATGTGATCACTGATGCTATCGGGGAGGCAGCTCGCTTGGAAGGTTGCTAATGGATTGTTAGTAAGGGTCCAGTCTAGAATAGAATGTCTATTGGAGGTTTTGTCTATTCTGTTTGCTTTGTGTATGAGGTAGGAGAAACCATGTAGGTTTGTAAAGTGGGTGGGGTTATCAGAGTTATAAGTTGACCAATCAGCATTGAGGTCACCCATTATGATGGTTTCTTGTTGGAAGGTTTGGGATATCCAGTGAAGAATGTATTCACATGTGTTAGGGTTGTCACCTGGTGGGATATAGATGGCAATAATTATTAGATTTTTTTTATTACTGATTTTTAGTTTCATGAGTAGAATTTCAAAGTTATTAAATATAGGTATGTTTATGCTGATGAGTTCTAGTCCTAAATTTTGTTTAAACATTATGACTAATCCACACCCACATTTGTTTTGGTAATCACATCTGTGTAGGTTGTAACCCAGAGGGAGGATTTCATTATTTTTAATTTCTGGTTTAAGAGAATTTTCTGTCAGAATGGTTATATCAGAGAAGTATAAGGGAAGTAAGGCATGGAGTGCATGTACTTTGTTGACTCTGCTCCTTAGATTTATATTAAGTAATAGGAGATTGTGTCCCTTGGGGGGGTAGGGATGGTAGAGCAGTGTTGTGGGGTAGGAGTGATGGCTAGTTTTTGATTTAATTTTATTCAATCTGTTATTACAGGTTTGCAAATCTATTATTACGAGGCAGTTGGATCTCTATCTAATGATAATAAACTTGTTCACATTTTTAAATATAATGTAAATGATTTCAAATTCTAAATAAATCAAAAACACAAACATACTTATAAAAAGAGCAAAATAAGGCATTCCAAATAGTTTATGTCAATATCCAAATTAGTCACCCTCTCTGAGCAGTGTGAAAGGAGCCACTGACCATTTTTCCTGTTGTTTAAGAAGACAGCAGTTAGAAATATTTCAGAAAAAATATTATAGGATAAAAGAAAACAGAGGCAGCAAGCAGTGTAAATGAACAGTTGAGATTTCAGTCATAATGCCTTTTAAAAGATTTATAGAGATGAAACATTGATCTTAAAACAAAATATACAAAATGATAATAAAACATGCACAAATATACACTCTTTATTGTTAAATCACTAAGAAACAGACACGTAAAAATAATATACAGACACACAGTATGTAAATCTAAAAGGTTTGTGGTAATCTGTCTAGCAGTCACATAAAATATTTTTAGTACAGCTTGATCTTTGTTAAATAAGTCTTAAGACTGACAACTTAAGAGTGACATCCCCTACTCGGGGATCATAGATAAACTTAATGAGTTAGGTATAAACCTCTGCATCATCAGATGGATAGCCAACTAGCTCACTGACAGGACACATGTCCAGATAGGTGAATCCACTTCCAATAAGAAATCTGTTACTAGAGGTGTCCCACAGGTCTCAGTGCTGGGATCCCTTCTGTTTGGTATATACTTCTCTGAAGTGAATGCCAATGTTGGTGGTCTCTGGCTCACCAAGTTCTTTGATGACTGCAAGTTGGGAGCAATCACTGAATCCACAAATGATGTTGACATCCTACAAACAGGACTAAAAGCGACAAAAGATTGGTGCCAAAACATGGTTTCAGACTAAATGCTAAAAAAAGGGTGATCATACCCTTCTGTAAATCAGATAGCCCTGCAAATTATAATATTGATAGCACACCCCTAAAAGTAGACCCAGTGGTGAGGGACCTAGAAACAGAGACTGATAGTAAACTAAACTTTGACCACCAGATAGCTACAGTAGTGAGGAAAGCCTTCTGTTTGGCTCACCTTATAAGTAAAGGCATGGCATCAAGATTAAAGGAAGCCATAGTGCCACTGTACTCTGCCCTCATCAGGCCCATAATCGAGTACAGTGCTCCCTTCTGCATGTACCTACTGAGTCAGGTACACCAACTGGAGTGGCCCCAGAGGTTTCTCACTGAAAAAATACAAATGTGTTATGCAGACCAACTAAAGGCCCCATCCCATTACTTCATCTCCTATTGTTTATTGAGAGGGGACTTATATGTGACCTACAAGGCATTCTCTAATTCAGGCCTGATGAAAATGTTACATATTTGTAAGAAAAATTATACAAGGGTTGCTCATTACATGGGCCTGAACCTTATGTGTGACTAACAGAACGTGCTTGAGAGACAGATTTGTATCCCAAAGGCTACCTCATCTATGGAATAAACTTCCCATCTTCATAAAACAAAGCCCAACCCTTACTCTCTTCAAAAAGAATTTGGATAAATGGATAGGGAATTGTA
This sequence comes from Protopterus annectens, assembly GCF_019279795.1. NCBI lineage: Eukaryota > Metazoa > Chordata > Ceratodontiformes > Protopteridae > Protopterus > Protopterus annectens. The sequence continues at coordinate 563,426,839 of NC_056741.1, read as the reverse complement.
AATTCACTCCTGGGGTACTCCCTATGTCCCTTATGGACAGGAGCAGTCTGTAAAATGATTCAGGGCTCCAACACCTAAAGACCCACTACCCTGATACGACCCTATCCGATATCTGGGGAGTTAAGATATAATATTGTCATATCCTGGGCATTATAGGCTAGGCTTGTAAAGCCTCTTGTGCCATTAGCCTAGTAATCACCTATGAACTTATGATGTTAACATACAATGAAAGAGATCCAACTTCTTAACCTGCCTCACCTTCCCTTGTGTACATTCTTAATGTTTTTAAACTGCTTACCTTTTATTGATTATTGTGGGCTGTTATTTTAGCTATTGTTAATTTTGTCCTGATATGTCCTCGTCATTATATAGTTATTGTGCTTTTGCTGTCTGTATTATTTATTTATTTGTTTGTTTGTTTGTATGTTTGTTTGTTTGTTTATTTTAATGTAGTTTGGGAAACAAGAACCTAGACAGACCTGAGCTTCAACATCACAAACATAAATATATGCTCACTTGTAACAGAGGCTAACTAAATAGCTGGAGCTAAAGGCTTCCAGTAAGGTATAGTTGTGCAAGTTGAACTTACCATAACAGTAGATGTCCAAATGATCACTGCTGCAATAACCTTAGTTATACTGGTTATATCCACCAAGGTTATAACAGCCAGCCAGCTTCCAAAGCTTCAGAGCACCTTCCATGCTCCCAAACTGTCAAGCAGCTTGAACTGAGCTAACTAAAAGACAAGCGTGGACACAAAGTCCTTCAGAGCTTTCCTGCCATCAGAGAAATGGAGGCTGAGTCCTGAAAGGACAAGGCTAGGAATAACACAGAATAAATGTCCACACTCTGGCACCAAAAAATAAGGTAAGTGGAGGGAGAAGGTGGCTACTGCAGCAGTGATCATTTGAGCATCTACTGTTATGTTAAGTTCCCCTTACACAACTGTATTATGTTCTTTGTATTGATCACTGCTGCAGTAGCCTTAGCTATATGGGTACATTACCACAGTTAACTATATTTGGGAGGTAGAAAGAAGGGTCCAGAAGCCCCGGAGAATGATCAGAACAAAGCATGATCTAGACCTAGTGAAGGAATCAACCTTATAGTGCTTTGTAAAAGTATGTACAGAGGACCCAGTAGCAGCTTCTGGAATACTTCTAGAATCTAACCCTTTCCAAAAAGCCATAGTAGAAGCCAAGGTCCTTGTAGAGTTGGCCTTAACCCTGCTTGGAATAGATTTGTCATGGTGAGTCTAACGAGTGATACAAAGATCCAAAAGATCTAGTTTTGTCAAGATAGTACCTAAGCTGTCTATAGACATCCGAGGCATGCAGTATCCTTTGCCTCTCATTTTAGGCTTAGGAAAGAAAGTAGGGATATGGATAGTTTGGCTTAAAGTAAACCCGGATACCACTTTAGGCATAAGAAAGGATTAGCGCTCAAAGAAACCCTGCCCTTGTGGAAAATTAGGTAGGGCTGACTCACCATAAGAGCTTGTGATCACATACCCTTCTTGCAGAGGTCAGAGCCATCAGTAAAACTGTTCTCCATGTTAAGAATCTCAAGTTAGCCAAATTACCTGGTTCAAATGGAGCATGTGTTAGTTTCTCTAACACAAAATTAAGATCCCAAGAAGAGGCCACCAGTTTACTTGGAGGTCTCTCATGCAAAACCCTTTTCAAGAACATTTTGACATGTGACTGCCTTGAATAAGCAAGATCCATGGGCAGACCCACTAAAATGGCCAATAAATGAACCATGATAAAGGAATAAGAAGGGCCATAGGTTAGTAACACACCCAAATGGGTGCTGGTTATGTTATTGGCACCAACTAGAAAACCTTTTCCATTTGCTAATATATGACTTTCTAGTAGCAGACATTCTTGCCCCCATTAGTAACTGTTGCACATCCTCAGAAAACAGGTGCATAAAAGGAATTAAGACCCTTTCATCCAGCCAGTCAACTGAAGATGATTGGTGTTGGGGTATATATCAAACACCCCTGTTCTACTGTGAGTAGATCCATTTTGTGAGGACGCTTGTGTTTATTGGCCCAGCCACTTCCAAAAGAAAGAAGAATCAGGGTTGCCTGAGCCAGAAGGGAGTCACCATAATGATCTTGGGGGATTCCTTCTGAATCTTCAGAAGTACCCTGGATATTAGTGGAAAGGGTGGAAAGGCATACAGGAATACTCCTGTCTAAAGAAAAGGAAAGGCATCTGTCTTCCGGGCCTTCTTGCATTGAGTCATGGAACAGAATTTTTGACAGTTGATTGTTCAGAGAGGAAGCAAATAAGTCTGCTTGAGGAACTCCCACAAATGGATCAAACTTTGGAAGATGCCCAGATCTAATTTCCATTCACGAAGATCTTCCCTGGTCCTGCTTAGCATGTCTGTCACACAATTTTGCTCTGCCAGAATGTAGGATGCCTATAGAGTGAGATTGTGCTGTGAAGCTATATCTCAAGATAAGATAGCTAGTCTACAAAGAGGGTATGACCTGGTTTCCCCTTGCTTGTTGATGTACCACAGAACTGTGGTATTGTCTGTAACCACTTGACGAGGTCCTGGGGACCAAAGAAGGTTCAGAGAATTGAGTGACTTGATCAGGGCAAGCATCTCCTTGATATTTATGTGCTTATGTCTGTCCTTGGTGTCCCACACCCCCTACACTTTTATCTCTCATGAAACTGCTCTCCAAGCAAAGTCTGAAGCATCTGTGGTGATTGACTGCTTTGGGGCAGGGAGGGAGAAGGGGAGACCCTGATTTAAGAATATCTGTTTTCTCCACCAAGTGATTTATCTTCTAACAAACACCAGTACTGGGATCTGAAAAGAAAAATGGTGCTGATGCTGGGAGCAAAGAAATTTCAGATACCACTGTATTTTTCTCATGTGGAGTCTTGCCAGGGGTATTATGAGAATCACAGATGCCGTGAAACCCAAAATCCTGAGGTATTCCCCTCACAGGGATCGAAGTCTGAGTGGAAAACCTTAGAAATAGTAAATATTTCATTTTTCTTTGAAATAAAGTGTCTAGTTGACATCCCAGGAGCATAGTGATGTGTGAGGGAGTCAAGAAAGACTTTTGAATGTTCTCTTGGAATCCCAACTTGTGTAGGAGATTTCTCACCCAAGAGAGAGAGAGATTACTGCCATTTTGAAAAATGCTCTGCAAAGATAAGCAAGTCATCTAAATATGGAAAACTGGGATACCCTGTAGCCTGCAATGAGCTATGACTGGAGCCAGACACTTTGTGAACACTCACGATGCAGTGGATAGTCCAAAAGATAGGGCAGAGAACTGATAATGTGATACAGACACAAAAAAAACTTAAGAAACATCTGAAGTTTGAATGAATAAGAATGTGATGATAAGCATATTTTAAGTCTAGTGTTACCAGGAAACCTGAAAGAGGACAAATTACAAGTTGTGAAGTGACATAATTTTGAATTTGGGCACTATCACAAAGGTTTAGGAAGGAAAAATACAGAACTGGTATCCAAGCATTTTCTTTCTTGGGGACTAGGAAAAACCTTGAATAAAACCCATTCCCACCTGGGAAGGAGGAAATGGTTCTATCACTCATTGGAACAGCATGTGATGAAGAATAGCAGGAAACAAATGAGTACGATCTGCTGGATTAGGAATCACTCCTGAAAAGGAGGGGTTTCCTCCCACTTCCATCTCTAACCCTGGTGAATGATTTTCAGAACCCATTAGTCTAAAACAAACTGTTGCCAAATAGAAAAATGGAGATTCAGACTTTCTGGAAGAGAAAAAGGGCCAGGGTGGAGGGATGGTATGGGTTCACAAGGTCTCTTCAATAATCATTCAGACTTGTTAGAATGCCCTTGGCATTAGGGGGTTTGATACTTTTATTGGAACCTCCTTGCTACTTTTTTCTTAAATATCTGTTTACCTGAATTCTATTGAGACTATTTTTTATGTCTTTTGCTGAAATTGGATAAGGAGAAAGAAAATTTCTTGGACAATTAGGAAAAGAAGGGTTAAAAAATCTTAGAGCTTCCTAGATCAGCTTGTCCCTTTCATCACACTTTTTGATCACTTCTGCAGTAGAGGGGCCAAACACCAAATCCCCATCCAAGGAAGAATTTAAAATCTTACATCATCTGGTAGGTTCTGAAAATGCAGCCAAGCAAACCTCTTTAAAACAGTACCAGTGGCCATAACCCTGGAAGGAGTGTCAACAGTCATACACATGCTGCAAACAAAGAGTAGTGACCTGTACAATAGAAGAAACTAAGTTATTTAAAGCAGATTTTTCTTTGCAAGAAGAAACTGCAGATAAAACATTCCTCATACTTTCACAATATGTCAGAATAAACTTTAACATATGAGTCTGACAATTTAAAAGTCTGAAATTCAAATTTGCAGATGTATACACTTTTTCCCATACCTATCATTAATTTTCCCATCCTTATTAGAAAGAATAGTACTGGAATTAACTAAGTGCTTAGCAGAGCTGCTGGGGCAAGTTTGGGAATAGTGTATAAACATTTAAAAGACTAAGGAACTTTATACATCTTATCTGCCCTTTTAGGGATGGCTGGCTGACTATCAGGAGAACTGCAGTTTTTAAGACACACACATCCTCTAAAATAGACAGGACAGGAGAACTGGGAGTAGGTGCTGGTAAATCCTTCAGTAATAACTCACAATATTTTCTGAGGCACTGAGAAACCTCAGTGTTCTCCCACTGAAAACACTGGGACATTCCAGCAGTAGTCTCGGAGAAAGAAACCCCCCACTGGGAGAATCAGAAAGTGAGCTCTCCTCGGGTCTGAATCAGAAATTGGAGGACAAAACCCTGAATCCATCCTTGAATCTTCCTGTTCAGAGTCAGGGTCTTAAATCTATTCAGGAAAGGAAGCATAAATCTTTCTTTTACTGGAAACTACTCTACAAAAAGGATCAATAGCCTGAATTAAACCCTGAGGCACTCCCAATAAACTACTCCTATCCAAATAAATTTGAGGAGGAGTAGATATATGCTTAGTTTTCTGTTTCTTTTTGACAGGAGAAATGGGGCCAACCATGTTATTAATGGCAACCACTGCTTCTACAGGATTGGGCACAGTATTCTGACACAACAGGGGAAACCTTCCCATTCTCTCTCCCAGGACCAATAGGAGTGTCTCTCCCTTGCTCACTAAGGGAACCCCAAAAGCTGCAGAGGGTATGGCTAACCCCTGGTTCATAGTGGCTGTAGGTGCTACACCATAGGGATCCAGGCTAAAAGATGAGTGCTCTGAGGTACAACAAATACAGCAGAGTCACTCACCTGTGACTTGAGGCAAACTGCTAGCCTGCTGTGATGACAAAAACTGCTAGATTAACTTTTTCTTTTTGTGGCTGTAAGAAGGACTGACTGACGGACTGACAAATTGTTCCATGGTCAAGTCGAAAATGGTGCCTCTATCCTGGGGAAAACAAGCAACAAATGCCAGTAAAACTACCAGTCCACAAAAGTTATTTTTTTTTGTTTTTGACAGAAAAAAACACAGTAAAAAGCTATTTCAAACCAGCCCCACAACAGAAAGATAAACACATTTTTTCCACAGAAATTATTTTATCATTTAGTTAACACTACTTGCAAACTGACAGAAACAGTGCATGTTCCATTTAAAAGTACATTACAGTGTCAAGACAATCCCTTAAGACACAGCACTCCTAACTTTAAAATAACATTCCTGAACAAGACAGTAATAAAACAACAGTAAAAAATAAAAGAAAATGGAAGTCCTTACCCCACAAATGGAACTTATCTGCCCAGCTAAGAAAAGCACAAGCTGACCATCAATCCTCACAAGCCTCAGAGGAGCATACTCTTCAGTGGCAGGAAAGCACTGAAGGATTTTGCACCCAAACATGTCTTTCAGACAGCTCAGTTCGAGCTACTTGACAGTTTGGGTGCATGGAATGTGCTTTGACACTTTGGAAGCTGGCCGGCTGCTGTATCCTAGGCAGGATATAATCCATATAGCTAAGGCTACTGCAGCAGTGATTAATATGAAAACAGCTCATAAATCTAAGTATCATTTCTGCAGTATTTCAAAGCCTAAGAATACTGCTTTGAAGACTGCTCTTGCACAGGTTCTCTCCAGTCCTTGTGGTTGCTAAGAGGAAGTATTCTAATTAGCATAGTTCCCAACCAGGAAAGTACATTCATGGTATATTCTGTATGACTACAATGATTTTGAGTATTTTGAGAGTGATCTTGAGTTAATGGTTTATCGGTCTGTTCAGTAGAATGACCATTTAAGAATAACAGGATTAAGAAACTTATTCTAGAACCTTGACTGTATGATTCCGAAATAGTTTGGTTTCATAGCCTCTCTAAGATCCATAATTTTGTATGTGCTTTATGTGTGGTATAGGCTAAATATTTTTAACAATCAGTTCCAGTACTACAATGAATACAGTTCCTCAGATGGTTTTCCTGTTACAACAAAATCCAAGGAGCAGCAATCCATCATGTGTTTGGGCTTCCTAATAACAGAGAATAATGTCACCTATAACAAAGTAATATTGAGATGATAACCATTGCAGAAATAATAAAAGGAGGATCATTTGAGGAAATAAAACACTCAAGTGAAGAATAAAAGCAAGAAAAATATTTACAAAATGTTTTGTTAATTTATTTTATCTGAGTCATTTGTTAAATGGAAAAGCCTGCTAGGGACAAGCGCCCCTTTTCTGAAGTGATACAGGCAGACTGTCTGGTTAATGGACTTGCTCAGAGTCACATAGTCTGCAAAAAGAGAACAAGGGAAATAAGTCTAGGAATAAAGAATGAAGTTCATTGGTTGTTGATAACCTTTTAACCATCAAAGTTACAAATCCACAATGATAAAGATGGTACAAGGACTGACTTTCATACGGGATTTGTACTTTCAAATGGAGAAAAGGTTGTGTTACACTGGTTAATTAGATTAGACAGACCAGCTCAAGAAAGGCTATAGTGGCTACCTAAAAACAAATTCAGCACCCCTGACTGAAGACATTTATAGAAGAAATTTGCAAATACCCATAGAGGTAGTCACTGGGGATATGAATGAGAATTCTGCAATGCATGCAGCACCATGATTATGGCCTGAAATGGGAAAAAGGCAAAAATGTGCCTTTCTGACACAAGAATGGTGCTTAATAAAATTTAAGCAATTTTTGTCCATGTTATGCTGTAGTCTTCCAGTACAGCATAAAGAACAGCCACTGCAGAACAGCTTTGGGAAGCCAAAACAGCTTTAAAAGCTTTAATGTACTCTGCTCCACCATAGTCCTTTTTTGTGTATGGCAGCAAGAGTATTTATTAGTTGATTGAAGATACTTCTCACTTCTGGCCACTGGGGGCAGTGCTAAGTGTATTACAGTTCTCAAAGCAAATTGGCTTGACATCCATGTCTTGACTTGAACATATAATAACTTCATTACTATGATCAGTGGCTCAATCGTAAAAATCTTCTATGTCATGCCAAGAAAATATGTAATAATAAAATGTTTAAACAGGAGGTTTAGATAATGTTCTATTTTACTCTGTTTTACAGCTTTGATTTTCTTTACTGTCTCCTGCTGTAATTTTACAAAAATGTGATCAGTGGGGGGGGGCTGTTATTGTTATGATACCTCCAGGTGCTCCCATTACCCTAAAAAAGCTGTTGTTTTAGGCCTTATATGTTAAAAATACTGGGAAGCCATAACATGAAAGTACTGTTTAACCTATCAGTGCCGAAACTAAGCAATCATATAAGATACTGGAAAGAAAGGTTTATGAATGGACTCAGGACATTAGAAGATCAATTAAATGAATTGGTCCTTCTTCAAATCTTTTCACCTGCAACCAAGCAAAATCCACACAGACATTAAGCAGATGTCAAATCTGAACCATGGACCCCAAAGATGTGATACAAAAAAAAACTTTACCTGAAGAGCCACTGTGCGCAGTTGCCCAAAATTATAGACTTGATTGGGTTATACTATTTGCAAAATGTATCTAAAGTTAGTCATTAAGATTTTAACATGTAGGCATTTCAAGGCCACAGCAGGAAATTTTCAAGCATAACTCAAATATAAAAAAGAAACTTCATCAACAGACTTAGACAAAAGATAGCCACTTAACAAACTCTGTGGCACTAATACAACTAAGTTTACAATGTATTAATTTATTCATTCATTGTTAATGAAATCTTCTTTATCATGTTTCAACCTGTGGAGGAGCTAGAACTTATCCTAGCAAGTAGCAGGCATAACACAGAAAACTAACCCTAGCAGAGCTACCAAAATGCATTCAGAAAAGGGAAATTTGGTAAATTAACTGCAAACAAAATAGTAAGAAGATGAAATCTAAGAATGAAAGGAAAAGGCAGAGGCAAATACAACAGAAAAAAAAATGAAATAAAAGTATTGATAAGTGGGGCAAAATCTGAAACTTAGGAATTAGAAAGTAAACAATGGGCACGTGTAATAATAAAGTTGGTTCTATTACGAAATGCCAACTTCTTGATAACTGACATTTTAAAAGAACAGCAGCAAAAATGTCTGAAAAACATAGTGGAAAACTTTTTTTCTTGTTTTTTCCAAGGGGCAAGCCCCCTGCACCCCCTGATTTGGGAAGCAAGCCCCCAAACCCGCAAACTTATGTACAGCAACTCCACGGTCGTACCAACTTGAAAAAAGGGAGAAATCTCTCTGACGAAGTTAACCATTGCTAGCACACAATTAAAATTCACACCTTTGGTGTTATGCCTTTTGTCTTTTTTCCCCATGTGGGCTACTGGCAATGGGACAAATTCATCTTGAGCTTTTCTGTAGGGTAGCCAATGGAGTGACCAGTCTGCACATCAAAAAACATGCATATCAGTCAAACTCAACCATTTCAAGGCTGAATTTGACTGTCTTTTGTTAAATGTTGGCTGATTGCCATGGTGGTACGGCTGTAGCGTTGTTACCTTACAGCAAGAGGTTCTCCCATTCGATTCTCGGCTTGGCTTGGGAGTGCCTTCTGTGTGGTGTCTGCATGTCCTCCCTGCGGTTGGGTAGCATTCGAAAGACATGCATGCGTAAATGGGCGTGCCTTCATTGAAGGTTGGACGTCGAGCTGGCACCTCGGCATTTCGTAAAAAAAAATCTACTGCCAATCATTAGCAGACCGGAGTTCCGCTGTGGCGACCCCTTACTGGGAAAAAGCCGAACGACAAATAACTTTGTTAAATGTTGGCTGACTACTTAGCAAGAAAGTCTATTTAGAAAATCAGTCACCTACTGGTGCAAAGAATGGAAGGGGAGAAAAGGATTCATGTTGCACAATTTAATGATTACACAATTAAGAATATATTTACTCTTACTGTAGAATCTAGTTAAATGGTGTGACACAAACATATGTGGCATACAAAGTAGGCATTTTTATCTATATTTTAGGTGTATCAGCAAAACTTTGTGTATATCCTTTGTGCATTCTGAGGAAAAAATGAAACTACATATGCCATTTATGCCCTAACTAGGAACTTAAATCCAAAAAATGTAATTGTATATATCTAAACCTTCAAAATAAAACCTCATTATATATAAAATAAATTAAACTAAACCCCTCAAAACATTAACTAATAAACAAACTGTGTCTTGTCAGTCAAAAATCAACATTATGAGTGATCTGTTGATCAGTGGCAGTGAAAAACATTGAGCAGCCTGCCTGCCCCTGTGGGAGTGGTTACTGACTTGAAACTGTAGTTTTATTGGCCATTTTGGGTCAATTCCTAACTCCTTCATCTTCCTCTCTTAAAACCTGGTTGCCTCATGGTTTTGGCATCTTTTCAGGCTTGTTGGCTGTTGGTGAAGCACCCACCAAGAGGAGAAAACGCTGAGAGAAGAAAGGAGCCACTTTTGAGATTTTAAGTATTTTTCCTCTGTTTATTTGCTAAGTTTTTCTGCATAGCTGCCTATTTTGAGCATTTTCTGGCTTGTTAAACTTGATTTCTGCATTAGTAACTGTATTTAGAGCACAACCTAGAGCTGTTTACTGAATTTCCTGTTTGCACTTATTTTTAAAATTTTTTTTTCTCAAAACTTGCATTTTATCTGTCTTTGGCCTAGCACTCTTGTGTGGGGTCATTTACTGCACTGTTATAACTTATCTCTGAAAAAAATAAAAAAACAAAAAAAAATCTTGCTTTTTTTCCCACTTTTCTGAGATTTAAAAAAGTTCAGTTACAGGCTTGCTGTTCTTGAACTGTTTGTAAGTTTCTTGGAGGCGATTTTTTGCTTGGGCTAAAGGGAAGTATCTCTGTTGATCAGTGGCAGTGAAAAACATTGAGCAGCCTGCCTGCCCCTGTGGGAGTGGTTACTGACTTGAAACTGTAGTTTTATTGGCCATTTTGGGTCAATTCCTAACTCCTTCATCTTCCTCTCTTAAAACCCTCTTTTGCGCGGTTTTGCGCATTTTTGTGCATAGAGCAACAGCGGGCAGCGCCGCCTAATTGGGTTTAAACTATTCTTGGCTCCACAAAGTCTGCTCTTCACTTTTTCCCTTAGAACTGCTCTATCTCTCAATTTAAACACCATATTCTCATTCTAAGGCCCTTTACTGGTCCAATTAAGTAATCCTACAAGTTAGCACTATTAAACCATAAGCACTACTTACTCTTATACTCTCTACGATTACCCTGTCCTCTATTGGTCAGTCTTAAATTCAAGTTTCCCTGTATTACTCTAGCATGTCCAAAGGTCAGTCAATGGTTTCCTCTCAAGTCCAGCTGGTGAATCTGGGAATTTTGAGGCAATGTTACAACTGTCTCATGTACACGGACAACCCTCTCCTCCTCTAGACAGGTTCAAATATATGTGAGAGATGCAACTATTTAGCCAAACTGGAGGCTGAGCTCTCATCTCAAAACTGGTGTAACCAGTCAGGAGGAGAAGGTAACCTCACACAACACAATTCCAGTATCACATAGTCCCACCACATCAGCGAACCAAACACATAAATACACAAAAACATACTCGGAGGCTCTAAATAAAAATCTACCTAAGCAACAGAGACCTCCAAAGCAGACATCCAAGCAAACGCTACCTCAAAACTAAACACGCACAACACATAGCCCACAAAGTCAGTGTGCCAAGCAGCCACAGCCCTTAAGGCTGAATAACACACCATATTCTCTTGTAATAGGTGACTCTATTGTCAGACACACTGACGTCCTGCTCATCAGGCTGAATAAAGAGAAGGTCAAGGTGAGCTGCCTGTTGGGTGCTAGGATCCACCACATAACGCAAGCACTCAGGTCACTCCAAAGCAAATACAAATATGACTCAGTCATTGTACATGCTGGTGTGAATGACCTGAGATGTACCTCCCTGGACTACATGAAAAGAGACATAGAGGAGCTCACTGATCATGTAGCCCAGGCTGGTATGACCCTGACCTTGAGCAGCGTCTTACCCTCACCTAGAATGATGCCACAGTACAAAGACAAAATGATCGATTTTAACAATTGGCTAAAATGTTGGTGTCATTCAAAGGGGATCCAGTGTCTGTCAGCCTGGGATGACATGCTCAACAAGCCATGTTGCTTCGCTAGGGACGGCTTGCACCTGTCACCACTGGGCTTTCGGATATTGGCAAAGGCTCTTGCCACCCCCATAGTGCCTTTTTTAGGCAAGGCTCAAAAGTCAAACCCACCCCCATAGACAGCACAAGGAACAAGAAACTAAGGGTAATGCTGCTTAACGCCAGAAGTCTTAACCTCAAGATGCATGCACTCGAAGCTCTCCTCAGTATGGAGAACATCGATATCTGTGCAGTGACAGAAACCTGGTTCAAGGCTCCAGAGAGCATCCCAGCACTACCAGGCTATACCTCATATCATGCTTTTCGGCCCCAAAACCCGGACCAAACCACAAAAGGAGGGGGAGTTTCCATATTTATCAAGGATATCCACACCTCCAGGTTAGTGGCATTGCACGAAGTATCGGAGACCATCCATGTGCAACTAACAGTGGGCAAGACTGCTTTTCAGTTTATAGCATCCTACAGACCACCCTCTCAAAGTCAGGAATCCCACTCGGCTTTCCTGAAAACATTGGAGAACATGAAGATCTCTCCGAACACCATTATATTGGGTGACTTCAACTACCCAAACATTGACTGGGAGCACTACTCAAGCCCCAGCATCTTAGCCCAAAGGTTCCTGGAAATTATAAACTCAAATGCTATGGAACAACTAGTCACCACTCCCACAAGAGGGGACAACATACTAGACCTGATCATTACCAACATGGGGACTCTATGCTCCACACCAGAAGTATATCCCTCATTGGTAAGATCAGACCATAAATTAATTTCACTGGATGTCCACATCCCGACCCCACCCCCAGCCCAGAAAACCACATTGAAAAACTACTCAAAAGCGAACTTCTCACTTCTCAAAACCAAAGTGGAATCCTTCAAGGCCCCAGGGCCAGTGGAAACTACGGCCCAAACTGCAGAATCCTATATAAACGCATTCTACGGACATCTCCAGGAATGCATGGATCATGCTATCCCAAACAAAACCAAGACCCAATCATCCAAAGGCAGGCATCCAGTCTGGTGGACCCCTGCCATAAATAAACTGTACAACAGAAGGAGGAAGCTACTACATGATAGAGCAAAATCCCTAATAGGGAAGGCATCTCTGATCAGTACTAGCAAAACATTACGATACCTCATAAAATCCTCCAAGGCCAGCTTCGAGAGAAAAATTGCACAGGACACCAAAGACAATCATAAGGCTTTTTTCAGTTATGTTAGGAACCTGGGATGCAACTCCCAGACCTGTTCTGAGTTGATTATAAACAACAAAAAATACACTGAACCCACAGACATCACCAATATCCTGGCAGACAGGTTCAGTGCAAACTTCTCCACCCCCTCCCCCCCAAAAGAGCAAGTATCTATTCCGGCAGAGGGCTGCCTCCCAAACATCTCTGATGCTCAGGTGAAGGCTGCCCTCTCCAAAGCAAAAATCACTGCTTCCATGGGACCAGATGGCGTCCCAGGTTGCGTCCTACATGAACTCCAAGAGGAACTAATCCCTCAAATAAAACAGCTATACAATCTCAGCCTCACTACAGGATATGTGCCCACAGAATGGCATACAGCAACATTGGTCCCACTCCACAAAGGTGGAGCCTCTACGGACCCTGGAAACTATCACCCCATAAGCCTTACTAGCTTAGTCTGCAAGGCTATGGAGAGGATCATCATGGAGCTCATAAACAAAGACATTGGGGACCTACAGACACTAGATCCTACCCAGTTCGGCTTTGTCAAGGGCAGATCCTGCCTTTTGAACCTGGTTGACTTCTTCAAAACAGTCACCAAAGCCATAGATGAAGGGAAGGTAGTCCACACAGCCTATCTGGACCTTGCAAAGGCATTTGACACAATACCCCACTCGGGCATCATAGATAAGCTATCCAGCTTAAATATAAACCCCTATGTCACAAGATGGGTGCAAACTGGCTCAAAGACTGAACCCACAGAGTGAGAGTTGCTGGAGCCATGTCAGACTCGAAACCAGTCACAAGTGGCATCCCACAGGGTTCTGTCCTGGGACCACTCTTGTTCGGTATATACTTTTCCGAGGTACAGGCAATGTGGGTGGACTATGGCTCACCAAGTTTGCAGGCGACTGCAAACTGGGCCATAATCGACTCTCCAGCTGACACAAACATCCTTCAAAAAGGTCTCACAGAGACAGATAACTGGTGCCAGTGCCATGGTTTAAAGCTAAATGCCAAAAAATGTATAGTCATACCCTTTGGCAAAAACAATGTGCCCACAAATTACCACATAGGCGGAAACCCATTAAGTACAGAGAAAGTTATTAGGGACCTGGGGACCCAAGTTGATAGCAATCTCTCCTTTGAAAACCACATTGCCAAAGTGGTTAGAAAGACCTTTTACATAGCCCACCTCATCACAAAGGGTTTCATATCTAGATCAAGAGAGGTAATCGTGCCCCTTTATTCATCCCTCATCAGGCCCATCATAGAATACAATGCCCCTTTTGGGATGTACCTTACCCGACACCTGCAGCAATTAGAGAGACCCCAAAAGTATCTCACCAAGAGGATCAAGGGTCTCAAACAGATGCCATATGCTGCTCAGTTAAAAAAACTCCAGCTCTACTCAGTTGCATACCGCCTACTTCGAGGCGATCTATGCCTGACATACAAAGCTATGTCAAATCCAGAATTAATGGACATGCTCCACCTCAGTAAATCTAAATCCCTTAAAGCCACACACTCGAGGGACTTGAACCTCAGCACAGAAATAAATAGAACTTGCTGGAGGGACAGGTTCATAACCCAGAGGCTCCCTTCGCTCTGGAATAGAATTCCAGTTCATGTGAGGCAGAGCACCTCACTGAATCTCTTCAAGAAGAATCTCGATAGGTGGATGGGGGATCGTAAGTTTGTCCCAGGGATTACTCCCGTGTCACTAATAGACAGAGGCACAGTAAACTAAACCTTAAAAAGGGCACAGTATACTCAAATCAAGGGGTGGCATAAGCCATACAGAATCGGGCTAGGCTTATAATTGCCCCAGGGCAGATAGCCTAGTATGAACCTATGAACCTATGGGGTCTGAAGCTACAACTACTAATGAAATCAATTTAAACAATTAAAATGATATCCCTTACATAGAATCCTACCTAAAAACAACAGGACACTATCTATACTTCAATATGTACACTAACCCCCTAGAAATGAAAATAAAAATTACCAAAAAAATCTCTTAGAAAAACACCCACAAGACACACTATTCATAAAAAAGCACAAAGGATTAAAAAATTAAAAAATACATGTCTATAAACATAATCTATTTCAAATTTACCCATAAATAGGTTGGCATACATGGGGGCAAAAGAAGCCCCCATAGCCGTACCTTGCAACTAATAATATAACACATTATTAAAACTAAAAAAATTATTTACAAGACAAAAATGTAATAATTCCATTACATAGCTACATAGTGGGCTGTCTTCTAAAAAATATTGAGTGGCTGTCATTCCATCTGTATGTTTAATATTTGTATACAGACTTTTAACATCTATGGATACCCAATGGGACCACTCCCAGCAGCATCGTCTCACAACAATTTTTTTTTGCTCCCTGCAGGACCTCAGCTGATAATTCCTCTACTTGTACACTTGGTTCATCTGTTTCTAGGAAACAGAAGCTGGGCATTTGCAGACTAAGCAAAAGTCATATGACCCATTCATTCCTGCCTGGGAATCCCAAAAAAGCCCTCCCTTCCCCAAGAAAAGTCATGGACAGGAAGTAGCCCAGCTTGCAAGACAACCTAGCCTTTCCCCCTGACAGCATTCATCCCCTCCCTGTTTAGTAGCTCTTCAGAGCTCTGTTATTGCTGCCTCTGAAGGGAAGTATGCCTCCACACACAACGTTTCTCTCATTTTTCAATGTGAATGCACTTGGACATCACAGGCTCAGTAGGCTGCCTCATTAGCACCCACATGCTAATTAAGCCAGAACTGCTTATCTCCCACCAGGGTGGGTGAGTCAGTAGTGGCTACTAACTCCCATCCTCACTAGCCAACTCCTGCAGGTACACAAGCTGATAAATGAACTTGGGTCACCACCACCAAAGTCAGGGCTTTATCCCTCTATGCCATGGACCCATAAGGTCTCACAACACCCCTGAACAATTTAAGACCATTACAAGCCTAGCAATAAATTATATTCAAAAGTTCCCTTTAGCCTATAGAAGGGCAACAGAATATAGACCAGGAGAGAATTTTTTTGTCTGCCCATCCATTTATCTAATTTTACCTTGAAATGAGACAAGTGCTACTCTGCTTGACATGCAGTGGAAGTTCATTTCAGAGGTCAGGTATACGTGGGCTATAACTGTCATGCCAATGTGTCTTATTTGTCTGTTGATGAATGTTTAGTTCATTTAACCAGGTATTTGAGAAACCATTTATTTTGTGAAGGAATAGGAGGTCATAGAGGTTTGCATCTTTCATAACTCAAAAAACTAACATCATATAGCCATGGAGGAGTCTATAAGAGACTACATACAGAGAAAGGGCTGCCAGTCTCTCTTGATAGCTAAGATTTTTGAGGCCACTGATCTTTTTAGCTAGGAATCTCTGAGGACTCTTAAGCTGACTATTATATTTAGACAGACACATGCTAAAAGAGGCATTATATCCAATAATTGGTACGATCAGATATGAATAAAGGGAATTAAGACTTGTTTGGATCTAGTGGGGATGCCTTTGGAAATTAAATGAGCCATTATAGAAGGCTTTCTCAACTATTGAGACATGTTATTCAAAAGATAAGTAATTATCAAGAAAACTGTCTAGATCCTTAATGACATTGTCTGATTATTGGAGTTTGTCACCTGCATAGTATAGGAAAATGTTCTGATTATGAACAAGAACAATACAACTCCTGGGATTCATTAACAGTCATGTACATTCCACACTAAGCCTGCAAGATTCAAGCATGTTAGCATTTTGAGCAGCAGTTCTCATTGCATATGCATGCTGCTCATCAAGCGTACACATTTTTCAGTGCTTTATCATGGCCAGCAGAAGTTTTGGCAGCCATGAAAAGGTGCTTGTAAGCATGAGCACACGTAAACAAAAGGCAAACCTAGCAAACGAGCATGTGCAGACAGCCTATAGAAAGTAAGGGTAAGCTGACTGAAAGAATTACGATGCAGGGAATGTTAAATGGGGAGAATGTACACTGGATACAATGGGATTGCCACTGGAAAAGCTAACCCAGGCTGTGCCACAACTTCCTGTGAGGGACAGTTAGTCTGATTTATCTTTATTGCATTTTGTATTGCTTTAATGCCCTCTTCTATTTTGTACATTGTGATTTATTTACTTTTATGCTGTGTTTTACTTGTATTCTGCTTTTAATTGCATATTTAAACTCAGAAAGAGACAACAGCTTTGTCTCTTGTGAGTCACACAGAAACTGTTTCCCTTCCTTCCCACCCTATTGCTGTTGTGTTTTTTTTAACTCAACTGTCTTTCTAGTTGCCTGTCCCTTACGTTAATTTGACTACATATCTCCTTCCCTCTCCTCCTTAACTATTATGAAACCACTCCCCTTCAACTATTTAAATTTTTTAGCCATCCCACTGTACTCCATAGAAGCAGAATACAAACTGCCCAACACTTCCAATCTGTAGTGGCTCTTCACTTAGATAGCTAAAGATTAAGTTAACCCCTCTTTCATATCTAACTGATTAGTGCACACTGCAGCTCTTAGGACATTAACCCATTTGCTATTTACCTTTAAAACCTGCAACATCTACTCCAAGACCACCAATTATTGGAGATTCCATCATTCTGCCTTTCAGTAGTCATCTTGGGATTTGTGTTTCTGTTTTGCTCCTGGTGAGAGAAGGAACATAGGGACAATATTTCCTGGAGGCTGCTGATCACTGGAAAGCCTAATAACTGCTTCATAGGTGCTAGCTTGGAATTTGTGCTTATATTTTGGTCCTGGTGAGAGACAGAGCAGAGCGCATTGATTCTTGACTGTTTCTGGTTGAATAGTGAATCTCTGTGCTTGACCTTCTTGATTGGTCTCCTTGCTATTCAAGGCATCTTCCAGGAAAAGCCTACAGCAAGCCTACAGACTCTTGCATTATCTGGGACAAGACTGACACCAAACAGGCTGTGGCCTACTTCACATCCTGGCATTGGTGCTACTGTTTTGCTTCCAGTGAGAGAAGAAGCAAAGGAGCATTGTATCTCAGCAGAGTGAAGCTGTGGTGAAACCAGCACTAATAGTAGCCAGGCAGCAGCCATTCAGATGACTCCCCTCTTTTCATCATTCTTGACAAGCTAATTTTTTCTTTTCATTAAATACTGATTGATTTGTCTCTAACTTCAGAATGCCTGCCTAAATATTTCATCCATAAATCATCAGAGTCTATTTATTAGTTTCCCCTCAAGTGTGTGGCAGTGCCATGTATAGACACAGACACCTTGAATAACATTTTTCCTGTAAAAGCATCATTGAAATTTCATAATACCTAGTTGCATGCAAGGCAACTAGTTTGCAGTGACAAGCACTGCCCCCAGAGTTGCAAACTGGATAATCCTGACATTGCTTTAGATTCTCACTCCAACTGTCTAATCAATAAAAATGTCTGTTGCAATGGATATGAACTTTCCCACCATCTTTGTTACCAGCTTGGTGGATATGGGCATCCTGAGGCAATGCAGAAATTGCCTCATGTTTATTGAAAAGCAGTTAATTCTCAAACAAACTGATCTGATATGTGAGATATGTATTTACACAATGTCACTAGAGGCAAAGCTGTCATATAAAAGCACTCCTAATGCCAATAAGGTTGTCAGTCGTACACATGCTGCACCCATCACACACAATTCAAAGCAGACACATAAACCCATATATGCTGAGGCACTTAAATGTAACCTTCCTAAATCTCAAAGACCTCCTAGATGAAGTACTCATAACACCCCTGTCAGCAGCCCTAAATGCACTCTCTCAAAACAACACGTACATCAACACATACAGCCACATCTCATGGAGCCTCTATTTCTAAGCCTATAAGGCAAGATACCACACAGTCCAACATTCTGATCATTGGAAACTCCATTGTAAGACACAGTGATGTTCCTCTCACCAGGCTGAGTAATGAGAAAGTCACAGTCAGTTGCTTATCAGGGGCCAGGGTCCAACACATTACACATGTACTCAGGTCATTGGACCATAAGTACCAATATGGCTCAGTCATAGTCCATGTGGATGTAAATAGCCTGAGACGTACCTCCCTAGACTATACGAAGACAGACATCATGGAGCTCTAAGAATATGTATCCCAGGCTGGCATAAACCTAGCACTGAGCAGCATTTTACCTTCTCCAAAGATGATTCCACAATACGAACAAAAGATGACCGACTTTAATAATTGGCTTATCTTCTGGTGTCATTTTATGGTGGTGCAACACTTGTCACATAGAAGGAGATGGTCAACAGACCATGCTGCTTTGCCAGGGAGGATCTGTACCTCTCCACTCTAGGATTTCAAATATTAGCTAAAATTTGCCTTCCCCTATAGTGCCTTTTTTTAGGCAATGCCACACTGAAAATAATTCCAACATAGCAAATCAAAACCAAGAAAATCTAAAGGTGTTAACTGCTCAATGCTAGGAGTCTAAACAAATTACTCCACTCTCCAGAAGCTCTCTTCACCGTAGAGAATGCTGATGTCTATACAGTCACTGAGACATCAGTTAAAGCCACAAACAGAACACCAACACGGCAAGGTTGTAATGCCTTCTACACATTTAGACCAGCTTCTACACAGACAGAGACTAAAGGTAGATGTGTCTCAGTTTGCTTCATAAATAAATAAATAAATTGCCTGATGCTAGGTATACCCAAACACGTGATGAATAATGCAGGTGTCACTGTGACTGTAGAATTGTAAACAGGCACAATGTGTAAATAATCAGGGATTCGAACGCATGCCTAAGACAACAACATACAGAACGTTGTCTTATTTCCTCACAGCACAAGAGAAGCTTTCGTACATTTCTTAGGAAATCCAAAATTCATCAGATTTCATCATCAGTAGCAAATCAAGCAATTTTCTATGAAAAATGAGCAGATGTTCTTCTAATAGGAATCCCCAGCTATACATATATGCAGCAGATAGCTGGGTGACAACATTCATAGATTCATAGCTTAGTTGTTTAGACAACGTTGTTACCTACATGCATATTCACAATCACGCTGACACAACTGAGTCTAAGGAGTAGTGGCTGAATTTGACCTGACTACCTACCTAAGACCTCAAGGTACAGAACATGGCCTGAATCATAAGCACCACATGACAGGTTATTTTACAACTGTGACAGTGCACATTTGAATGGATGACATCACCATTGTTTAATAGGATTATGATTCTACTAAGAAGGAAAGAAAGTGGGGGAAGAGCTCAATAACACTGTACAGCTACACATCCTATATGTATTAAAGGCCTTTTCTAAACAGCACGACAGAGAATCATAATCTCACAGCACAGTAGTCAGAGACTTGGGGACACACATACATCGTAATCTAGCCTTTAATCATCATGTGTCTACAGTGGTAAGGAAATAATTTTAGGTTGTGCAACTTATAAACACATTATGGCATCTAGGTCCAAGGAAGTGATTGTTCTACTGTATCTGGCATTCATCAGATTTATTATTGACTACAATGCCTCTTTTGGTATGTACCTAACCAGGCACATCCAACAATTTGACGTTCACAGAGGTTCCTCACTAAAAGAATACAGGGAGTAAGCAACATGCCCTATGCAGAACCCTAATGGCCCTATCCCTGTATTCTTTCTCCTACAGGCTGAGGGGAGATTTGTGTCTGACATATAAAGCATTGTCAGACCCCACTCTTACAGACCTCCTGCATATCCATAAAACAAACAGCATCAGTATTACCCATTCTAAAGACTTAAACCTTGCTTGTGATATAAATAGGACCTGCTGGACAGACAGGTATGTATCCCAGAGATTACCCTATCTCTGCAACAGGCTGCCCATCTGTGTGAAGCAGAGTTCCTCTCTAACAAAATTCAAATGTAACTTGGACAATTTTATGAGGAACAGGAAATTCATCCCTAGTTTGGCACCTATATCTCTAATGGACACAGGCAACCTGTAAATGGTTAATCTCCCAGGCCCTTGCTTGTAAATGTTTCATCTCCCAAGCCCCTGCTTACACTTATCAAGGGTATCAGAACTTGTCAGAAATTTGGGATTTATGGCTAGGCTTAAAAAGGCCCTTGTGGTTGTTAGCCTAATAAACACCTACGAACCTATAAATAAGTAAGAGGGCAGGCTAAATGGGCAAAATGTACTCAGAGAATGCAATCAAATGTGGTTAAGTCACAAAGAACATTTTTTAGCTTCCATATTAGTGTAATAATAATTGATCCTGTTCACAATTCTTGACCTATGCACATAACTAAAAATGAGCATGCCAACAAAGGATGTGAGAGTGACATAAAAGCAACAGTGTAACAAGGGAAGTAAATGTAATGTAAATGTTAAAATGCTGACTTGAGATAACAGTTATTAGGGACAGTAGATACATTAACAGATATTTGCATAGACTGCAATTATTGCATATGAGATGTATATATAGGGAATTTATTTATGCTAATCATGCTAACCAGTGGTAATGCTGCATTCTCCATGTCATTATGTATAAACAAGAAGAAATTAAACCACTGTTGATACATTTACATCAGAAAGGGATGCATTTGTGTCATTTGTCATCAGCTGCAACCATAGAAAAGGGGTGTAGTACCTTTAAATATGTATTAGGGAAGCATGTGTTGTGTATTCAGATAAATCCTAAACAGTTGTAGAATAACACTCAAAATACATAAGTGACAAATGACAACACAAATCTGATGACATGTCATTAATTCAAGGTCTCCATCTCTAAATGGCACCCATCTACTGCATGATTATACTGGGCATGCGCATAAGGAATTATAGCAAACATTGCCATAACAGCAAGTAAACAACACAGACACACATGAAAGTGTCATAACACAGGCCCAATCACACTTTATGATGATCTTGCATCATGCCACACAGTAAGAAATGTTATGTAAGCCATCATGTCCAATAAAGCTCAACAGTGTGAAGAAAAGAATTACAGTAATACAAAAATGTTTTGATTTAGACATGCAACAGACAGCATTATTATTTGGAAAATAAATAATGTCCATAAGCAGCCAATAACATACTCAATGTCTGCATCTTGACAGACTAGAATACATGCCAAGCCATATATCAGAAAGCTGGTATTAACCACTGATACCACAGAAACAGATATGGCATTTGTGTCATGAAGAACACCCTTACAGTACTTTCCTATCATAATGGGTATGGATCCACTACCTTGGAGCATGCCTGTAAATGTGGCCCACTGACTGTGCCATAACCACTTTCTTTGCCAAAGGCACTCCTGTCTGACACAGTTATCTGACAGACAGATATTACCAGAGTCAAACACCTACCTATCATACTACACAATCTGCAGAGATGCGTCTTGACTACATCTGCCACAGAAGATAGCAATGGAACTTCTCAGAAATAACTGAAATTAATGAGTGAAGTAAGAAAGGACTTTTGATAATAATTTGTAAAATATTAATTTGTTAGAATGATGACAAGGAGGTACCTCTGTTAATGACCTCTCACTGTTATCTGTCTAATATTAATGTCTCTTGGCCAAGGAAGCTTTTTCCATTGCTTTGTACACACACTGCCCCAAAAATAAACCACAATCTGTGTAGATATGCCATACAAGTCAGTGCTCAGTGTATGCTCCAGAGGACTCACACCACAATATTCACATAACAACTGTTTCATTTTTGTGAAATCACAAACTCTGTTTATATTTGTTTATCCAACATAAAAACAGATAACAATAACTTTATTCAGTGTTTGTGTAATGTCAGTTGTTGTGTCTTTCGGCTTTTCCCGGTTAGGGGTCGCCACAGCGGAACTCCAGTCTGCTAATGATTGGCAGTAGATTTTTACATGCCGAGTTGCCAGCCCTGACGCACAACCTTTAACGAAGGTACGCCCATTCACGCATGTCTCCACACAGAAGACGCTCTAGCTGAGAATTGAACAGGACAACGTCTTACTGTGAGGCGACAATGTTACCGCAGCACCACCACCGCAGTGTTTGTGTAATGTCAGTACATTCATATAATGTTGCCCTTTGCTGGAATTGAACAGCAAGCTATGCAAGTCCACCAACTAACCTGTGTATGAATCACATGTGCCACAGTGGAAGCCTTAGCACAGCTGTGAGACCTCACCTATGTGAAGTCATTACATCATATAATTGTATTGCAAACAATTTGTATGAGATAAAAGGGATGGAGGAGGCCTCTATTGTACACATTATAACTGGTGGATGTTATTCATGCATGACAGTCAAATGACACACAGTGCTTACAGTCTGTGTGACAACTTTTAACTATGTAACAACAGAAGGTCATGATATTGTGCAGCATGAACATGCCACAGTAGAATTGTTGCTACGATTATTGATACAAGAGTATTTGAAGGCATGACATCATGTTATTGCTGCATGGGATATGTCTGTCTGTAATTTGTATAAAAGATTCTTGCTATATACTATTTGTCATACTACATTGCCTTATGCTAGGTATACCCAAACACGTGATGAATAATGCAGGTGTCACTGTGACTGTAGAACTGTAAAAAGGCACAATGTGTAAATAATCAGGGATTCGAACACATGCCTTACTAAGACAACAACATACAGAACGTTGTCTTATTTCCTCACACCACAAGAGAAGCTTTCGTACTTTTCTTAGGAAAGCCAAAATTCATAAAATTTCATCATCAGTAGCAAATAAAGCAATTTTCTATGAAAAATGAGCAGAAGTTCTTCTAATAGGAATCCCCAGCTATACATATATGCAGCAGATAGCTGGGTGACAACATTGTTGCCTACATGCATATTCACAATCACACTGACACAACTGAGTCTAAGGAGTAGTGGCTGAATTTGACCTGACTACCTAAGACCTCAAGGTACAGAACATGGCCTGAATCACAAGCACCACATGACGTATTATGTTACAACTGTGACAGTGCACATTTGAATGGATGACATCACCATTGTTTAATAGGATGATGGTTCTACTAAGTGGGGGAAGAGCTCAATAACACTGTACAGCTATACAGCTGTATTAAAGGCCTTTTCTAAACAGCACGACAGAGAATCCTAATCTCACAGTAGTCAATTATTGCTGGATTCAAACTACTTACCTACTTAGTTACACAGTTTAGAGAGTAGAGTATCAACAGCCAGTGACACAAGATAATTCATATTACAGCTGTGAGATAATGCAGTTTTGAAAGCATGCTGTAATTATTATGTTTACAAAACTGGGTTTTGCCTAGGGATGCTAGAACTTTATAGGGTAGTGTACTCGGCCAGTGAAAATATGTCTCTTAAGTACAAGTGTACATAAGGGGTGCTGTCACAAAGTAAATTGCACATGCCAATAAACAGTCAGCCTATTTAAGTAATGTTGGATTTGAACTCCCTACCTATCTAGGTTACAGAACCTAAAGAACACACTATTAACTGCAAGCACCACAGGAAAAATCATACTTTTGCAGTGACAGTGAGCACTTATGGTAGAATGACCTTATCAGTGTTCTGTGGAGATGTTTTTGATAAAAGTGGAATAAGGGGGGTCCTCTTGTGGTGTAAATGTCCCTCATGAATTAAAGTAGATACAACACTTCTGTAGATGGAACTGTACACACCTAACTTCAGCCACACACATGGTAATTCAGCATTGATGGATTCAAACACCCTCCTGTCTAATCACAGAAATTACAGA
Source organism: Protopterus annectens (assembly GCF_019279795.1). Lineage (NCBI taxonomy): Eukaryota > Metazoa > Chordata > Ceratodontiformes > Protopteridae > Protopterus > Protopterus annectens. Next base: position 563,402,339 of record NC_056741.1, on the reverse strand, counting down.
ACACACCATTAACCACAAGCACCACAGGAGAAGGCAGAGTTTTATAGTGAAAGAGTGTGTGTATGAAAGGATGACCTTATCGATATGTTGCAGAGAAGATGTTTTAGGTAACTGTGAGTTGGGGTAGTCCACTCCCCATTTAAAAGTGTCACCTGAGTGGAAGTAGATACAACATGTCTATTGAAAAAGTGATACATACCTGCTATTGAAGCCACACACACACACACACACACACACACACACACACACACACACACACACACACACACACGTTCAACACTGTGAGAATTGAACTTCCTACCATAAAGTTAGACAATCTACAGAACACAGTATTAACCACAAGCACCACAGGAGAAGACAGATTTGTAAGAGGAGAGAGTGCACTTTTGACAGGAAAACCACATTATCGTGTTGCAAAGAAGATGTTGCTGTTATAAGTGCGATAAAGTACAGAGACAGCTGTCTCCAAAGTTAAATTTGTCTTCTGAGTGGAACTGGACACAGCATATTTGTTATGGAAGCTTTACTTTTCTGACACAAGAACCAAACACACACAGGTTCACCATACCAGATTGAAACCACCTATCTAACTAGTTACACCCTCTAGTTTACACATTATGAATCACAAGCACCACAGAAAAAGTCTGACATTTAAGGGGAGAGAGTGCTCTTTTGACAAGAAGACCTCATCAGTGTGTTGCAGAGAAGATGTTTGTTTTAAAAGTGGGATAAAGTACAGAGGGAGCTGTGTCCAAAGTTAAAGTTTTATTCTGAGTGGAAGTGGGCACAGCATATCTGTTGCTGAAGCTTTACTTACCTCACACTAGAGCCACACATACACAAGTTCACCACTGTCAGACTTGAACCACTTACCTAACTAGTTACAGAGTTTAGAGTACACATTATGAATCAGATGTGTCACAGGAGAAATCTGACTTTTACGTGGATAAAGTGCAATTTTGACAGGAAGTCATCATCAGTGTGTTGCAGAGTATATATTTGTTTTAAAAGTGGGATAAAATACAGAGAGAGCTGTGTCCAAAGTTAAAGTTTTCTCTTGAGTGGAAGTGGACACAGCATGTCTGTTGAAGCTTTTCTTACATGTCACTAGAACCACACACACACACACACACACACACACACACACACACACACACACATTCACCAATGCCACATTTGAACCACCTACCTAACTAGTTACACAGTCTAGAAACATAGTATGAACTGCAAACATCACTAGAGAAGTCCAGCTTTAAAGCTGTGAAAATACATATTTATGATTATTCAAACATCACTGTTTTGAAGATCAGCTACTGTGTGTCACAGGTCTTGGAACAAATGTATGTGTCTGGTCAGGCCAACACAACAGCACTGTGCTTGTCCCATGTAATTGCATACTTGTTTGATAATATCTATATACTGTCATTCATGTGCATTGCATTACTGTGAGTGATATGTAGTACCTGTTTCACAGTATGGTGTTTCAAAGACAATCACAATTGTAAAACTGTAGATTGTCAAGTAAGCATTCATGACAGTTCATACCAAGATGACTGTATGCAAATAGTAACCATTTATTGTGTCACTGTCAGCTGTATTGGCTCATGCTTAGAAAATGTGCATTGACAATAAAAACAAACACTTCCTAAATATGACAGAGGACTTCTGAATAACACTAATAGGTTATGTGTAAATAATTTACACACCGTTATAAGAAATTTGCAAGTGTAACTGTTGGAAGTAAAGACATACATTAAAAGACTGAATTGAATCAACATCAGTGTGAAATCCAGATACCTTGATTTCAGAATTCCATTAACACATACAGGAGTTGTACATCTTAATCACATAATTCTTTGCTGTAATTTTTTTTTAACTCTCGCCCCAAATTGCACTGCTGTCAAGCTCATTTGCACTGCTGATGGTAAAGTATTAGTACATGCATAATCCTATCTTGAGGTGTTGAGCTTAGAATGGGAATTAGCAGTACTCTATGATTATGGTGCCAATTTTCACATGGATAAGCAGTATATACATACAACCATATCTGAATTTGATGGAATACAGAACAGACGTGTTATGGACATATTTCATGTGTCATGATTTGCACATTTATCATGACAGTTGAAGTCTTTCACTTCTTATATGTATGAAACAGGTGTACTCTGAAACACATGAGGGACCAAGCATGTCATTGTTGGTTGGGATATGGCTTATGGGAACAGTATTTTATCAAGGCAGTTTATTTGATGACACAGAAGGGGTGGGAAGAGGGGGACATTTGGTGACAGTGACACACATACAGACATAATAAGAGATTATGTTATGGTTCTTTTCTGTATACATATTTGTGCTGTGTTGTGCTGTGTCATCATGCATTTTATGACCAATATAAATGTACAAAATCAAATCTATGACTTTTCCTAATGCCTCCAATTGCCAAGGATTCTCAAGATATTCTCAAGGGAGGGTAGATATGACAACAACAAATATTAACATGCAGAAACTTGTACATACTTTGAAACTCTGTACACCTCAGATGTACTGTTGTGTACAATACGGTGTTTCAAATATGGCTGAACACAGTGTAAGAGAGTGGAAATATAATGAGAACATAAGGAGGATACTGTTGTTTGACAATATATGCAGCACACACTTAACCCATACTATTAATATGTGAAAAATGTATGACGTACATCTGGATTTGAACTCTTGCCAGTATAAAATAAAAGTGTACAATGAGGATTATCTCAGCTCAACACATAGCAACTCAAGAATTCTTAAGTCGAACTGACACATTTGAAAGGACACTGACAAGAGATTGAAACAAGAGAAAATGTAGGCATCAGTCTTCGTCACAGTAAGGACAAGTGTAACATTCCATAAGGTGTACATGACATCTATCAGCCTAATACATATGTTACATGAATGGTTTCACAATAGTACTATTAGTCTGCATTATTATAGTGCAGTGGGGCTAACCTCATTTTATCAACACAAACTGTGATAGTGTGGTTGAAATTAAAGTCTTCAGCTTTTGCTATAAGACTTGAAATAACTTTTGCTGTCACTCGCCATTGATGCACAATGCCAAACTTCATGTGAAAGCTGAAGACACTAAATGGGGAAGAGAGACTGGAATCAGGGATAGAGACATAGCAAGAGATTTGCTTATGGTCCTCTTCTGCACACCTTTGTGTTGTGTTACTCTTCAGTTTGTCATCATAATTATTTAGGAAAGATCTGTAAAAGACAGTGTTCCCAATAGGGAGCAAGCAGATTGTTACAGCAGCGGGATAATGGCACATTAATAAAATGTGTAGCCAATACTTACACACAAAGGAGTCACACAAAACATTGAAGAATACTTTAGCATATATCTGGATTTGAATCTTGACAGCATTTCAAAACAAATATACAGATGTGAGTATTATCTAACCACACCACATAGGAAATCCTTCTCCTCAATGTTCAAATCTGACAACAGATTGAAGCAAAGGAAAATGCATGTATTAGTCTTCATTGGACTCATGACAATTGCAGCATCCCATAACATGTACATTACATCTAGTAGTTTAATAAGTGAAAAAGTAAAAAGTGATAATGCAGAAGTGTGAACAGATGCCAACACAGAGACAAAGACAGAGACAAAGAATGTTATATTTTCCTGGACCATTTTTAACATCTTTGTGGTGTGTTACTGTTATGTTTTTCCTGAAAAGTAATCTGTCAATCAATGTACAATCAAGTGTTTCTAATAGGGAGCAGGCAGGGATCAAAACATTGAAACATGATTGAGACACAAGCTGGATAATGATGGATTACTAAGATATGTAGACAATACTTAACACACACAATAGTATATGAATAAAATATTAAATATGACTTTCACATATTTCTGGATTCAAATCCCTGACTTTCAAGGCAAAAGCATTTGGCACACATGTGAATTATGTCAACACACCACACAAGAAATTCTACTTCACAATATTAATTTTACTGTTTTGAAGGGACAGTAACAAAAAATGAGGCAAGGGAGAATGTAGGCATCAGGCTTCATCACATTAATGACAGTTTTAATATTGCATAGGATGTACATTACAGACAGCAGCAAAATAAATGATCTAATACAGAACAAGAGAACAAGTCTTAAATTATGTGTCATGATTTTACATGTTTGTCACGAAGCTAGGAATTTCTGGACAGCATGCTTCATGACAATATTTGCACTTGGACATTTAACTTTGCAGCCTGTTCAAGAGAATATAATAACTGTCTCCTCACACTTCTATTAGCATGTCTGTACATAGTGCAGTGAGACTAAGCACAGTAGCATGAAGGGAATCAGAGTAATGCAGATGAAGGAAAAACTCACAAGATTTTACCATAAGCTGTGTACTGCCAGTTCCCCTAAGTTACAAGTCCTTCTCGGTGCCAGGCATTGTGCAAATGCTGAGTATATAGACTGATGACACAAAATAGGTAGAGACATAGAGAGGGGGAGATGGAGATAGGGAGTAAGTCGATTATTACAGAAGGAGGATAACGGTGGCTTAATACAATATGCAGACAACAGCTACACATAAAATAGCCTTATAAAAACAGTCAATAACAGCTTGTCATAGTTCTGGATTAGAACCTTTGGCCTCCTACAACATTTACATAATTAACCATCTACTCTCACATGTGGTCACAGGAGGACTTATTACCTTTGCCTCTGATTAAGAAGAATGAGCTGTGTCAATGTAGTGTCTGGATGATAACTTTCTTCTTTGTGTCACTGTATGGCAGTTTATTGGGCACCATAGCCCTGCATGAAATTAAACAGAAAAGAACAGAAAAATAGAGAATTAACACACAACTGATTGCTAACAAAATAAATACGTATGAATGTGTGCAGCCATCATGCACAACAAATTTGAAAAAGTAAATCACCCTATGAGTACACACAAGATAATACAGAACTACCCCCCTAAAGGAAAGAAAAGCAAGTCTAAAAGTTTGTAAGGAGAACAACAGCTGCATAACTCTGTGATACATTGCAGCATTAGCAAAAGGAATGCACCCTTTTAAAGTAGCAAATGGCTAAAACCTTTTTTGGATAGTAAGCAGGTATATATATATATATATATATATATATATATATATATACACACACACACACACACACACACACACACACACATATATATATATATATATATATATATATATATATATATATATATATACATATATATATCACAGGCTTAGTACATTTTGTGGGCTACAAATGTAAAACCCCTGACCTTTCTACTAAATGATACAACATTATTTTGCAATAACTGTTCAGATTCCCAGAGAAAAGTTTCCATAATGTCATGGTACATTCTTTGCAAGCATTTTGCAATGGAAATAAATAACGGATATACATGGCTTTGCCAATAGCAAGGGACAGTCAATGAAGACAGTAAAGCAATGGCTATATTGTGAAATGCAATCCATCAGTAAGATCAAAATATGGCATTTTGTAAAAAATGGCAACATACCTTTGCAACAAATCCACTGTGAAACTATAAACAAGTTTTGCAAGCAAATAGCATTATTATGCTCTCTGGACCCAAACAGCCCCTCTACCATGATATGAGTTCCATACCTATACAAGATATTATCTTGATATAGTGCAGATTCAGCCCTCTAAGCACTGTGAAAAGGTAAATGAGGTGTGACCTCTTTAGCATTTATGAATTCCACAATCTGCACTAAGTGCAGGTCATATACTGTAAATATGGTGTAAGGATCTACATGATTGCATGCATAACCTCTAGCACTGCAAGGATATGCACTGAAAAGTGATACTTGCTTGTGAATGTTTAGTCTGGCTGTAGAAACAATCAGTGTTTCACAGACTGTCCTCTTTGATGTAAACTTACCAAGGATGTGTTAGGGAGAAGAGGCTACAATGAAGTCTGGAATTACATTGATTGATTTAGGAGAGCAATATTTTTAACATTTTTATTAATTGTTTATGACCACATTTTGTGCTTCTGAGTAGCAATTCTTCTGCAATTTAGGGAAGTACATTAATCATAGAAACAGATGGCTTAGAGGATTAAAGAATTGTTAACAAGCTGCTTTCTGTGGTCCAGTAGTAGAAAGGTTTGATTCCTTCAGTCTCCATTGCCTAACTGTGTGACTCTGAACAAGTCACATAACCAAACAACACTCACAGGCTGAGTCTGAAAAAGGTCCATGGAGATCCATGTTCTAACTCAGACAACAAATACAAATAAAATAAAAAAGAAAACAGCAATGCAAATGAGATTGCATTTTTTTAAACACACCTTTCTTGAATTATCACTTGTGACACAGGCAAATTTACATTTATACAAAAGTACTCAAATAGTATTAACACATTAACAAACATTATATTTCACATATATTGCTACTTATCATATAACCTAAAGAATATTACATATTTTTTCAATTCCTACCCTCTTTTTTAAACAAGAAACATCTGTACTAAACCATCACTTACAACATAAGCAATCATACATTTATATAAATGAAAACAAACCAGACTGACACAATACTCATTGCAAGCATTATACATCACAAACCATACTGACACATTCCTAGTTACTAACATTATACATCACTTATAATCTACCCAATCATTTTCAGTCAAACATTACATAGCTCATTTAAGTCCTGACTTCATTTAAATCTCATTATACCATGACCCCCTATTAATATTCCAAAATGTGCACACTGATTGGCCAGCGTGCATGTTGTAAATCGACTTATACTAATGGAAAAAGGTCCGGTCGCCCAGACTTTTTCCATTAGTATAAGTCTTTTTAAAACACTGTCTCGCTATGTTAAAAGAGTTTAACATAGTGACACAGGTTTAAAAAAAGCAATGGAGATCTCCGTTGCTTTTTTTAAAGCTGTCTCACTATGTTAAACTCCTTTAACATAGCAACACGGTGTGTAAAAAGCAACGTAGATCTTGCTTTCTCCGTTGCTTTTTTAAAAATGGGTTTAACGGAGATCTCCGTTGCTTATTTTAAAGCTGTCTCGCTATGTTAAACCCATTTAACATAGTGAAACAGTAAAAAGCAACGGAGATCTTGCTTTCTCCGTTGCTTTTGGCCACAGCTCTGATGTACTGTGTAGGCATGCGCAGTACATCAGAACTGCCACGGATGCCAGACAGCTGCGGAAGGGCAGCAAAGAGGCATTATACAATGCCATTATTTAAGAAAAGTAATTGTTTCTTTTCTTAAATAATGTCATAGTATAATAGCAATAACCCACTTCTGGGTGTGGGTAATGCGGGATTTAACCACGGTTGTCTTTGTTTGGTCCCTCGGGACCAAACCACGCCAACCGTGGTTAAATCCCACATTACCCACACCCAGGCGTGGTTTATTGCTATATTCCTCCCTTGTATGTATTGTTTCCACAATACCATTTTTCCTGTGTAGTTTGCTCCTACCATTTTCTAAAGATCTCAGTTCCAGTTTTTTTTTATCTCTGTTACAATATGCACTAGTTCTAATATGTTTGGTTTAGATTTTGATTTCCATTTTCTAGTAATTGTTTTTTTGGCAGCAGCCATAAATGGACACAGCAAGGCCTTACCATGTCTAAGCAATTCTGATTTTGTATCATAGCTCAGAAAAAATCATCTCCCTTGTCACACCAATCTGCCCACCAAGCATCTATGACAGTGCATCCCACAGGTAATCCTTAAAGTCCACCAACTCATCTCCCTGTCAGAAAACATGTTCCCAAGTACCTCTTTCATCCCCATCACACCACCAACAGTTGCTGTCTACCTGAGGAAAAGTTCTCTTGAGTCTACTTCGCATATAAAAATATCTATGTAAACATTCCCAAGCAAAAATCTTAAATCTTCTAAATTTTGTTGCATATTTGGCAGCCATACAAATATCTTCCCATTGTTTCTTTGTTGGAAGACATACAAATATCTTCCCATTGTTTCTTTGTGAATTGCATATCCAGTCTCTCTTCCCAATCCTTTTTAACCTCCTCTGATTGATTCTTATAGTTATCATGCAATATTTTATATGCTCTACTACTTATTCCTTTTTAATGGCAGCTTCTGTTTTAGATTCTACTAAAAACTCTACCAGTGTTGGTCTTTCATTTAGCACCCCCTATTTCTTTCTCTTTGCATATACTCTGATATCAGTCCTTGATAGGGAAGACAATCTCTAACCTGCAGTCCAAATACATTCTTGGCCTCTCCCCTTTCTATTACCTTTCCCTCTCTAGTTATTTGCTCCAAATACCTTGGTTCCTTTACCAGTTTTCTCCAAAAATTCCAGTCATCTCTTACCTATTGTCTATATCCCTAATTGCAGTCATCCCTATCAACAGATCTTCGTTCTCCAATCCCGTGTTGGCTTAATTCTTAGAATACGTTCTGCGTTACAAAAGCATAGATAAGGGAATGATGCTAACAAAATAAAAAGAAAAAAACAGCTGCATTGTTACAAATATTTGTATTATATTGTGTGAGGAAATAGCTTAACTGTTGCTAAGATCACATTCATGCACACATCTACTGGCAAATTACAAAAGACAGCTTTCAGAACTTGGTTCTGTTGTATCTTTAATCTTACATCTTCATCAAACTACTAGGTGTTACAATTGATAGCAAGCTAAAATTTGACCTACAACTATCTCAAACCATAAAAAAACGCATATCAAACTAGGATCTCTCTATCAAATTAAACCTTTCTTAACTAGCCAATCTAGACTAAACATCACTAGGACTCATCTGTTATCCATTCTTCTCTATGCTGCTCAAATCTTTACCAACCTTAACAAAAGTGACTTTGCTAAACTTGATGCTACAACAAAATAGCCACGTTTGCCACAAGCTCCTCACACAGTTCTCACCACTGCCCTACATCAAATAAAATGGCTAGAACTCCCACAACAACTAACCTACACCCAACTCATTTTCACCCACCAACTAATATACCAACCAAACAGAACCCCAGCTCTACCACAAATACTCCAACCATATGCCAACACTCGACAACGCCAATCCTCACACTAAACACTCCTCCAAGTATCCAAAAGCAACAACAAAGTTGAGGACACTTGTCTAACTAAATATTCCAACTCTGAGATTGCACTACAGTGGGGAAAAGGGCAAATCTCTGACAATGGCCCCGACCAAAAATGAATACATCAACAACCATGGTTTGTTGTATTTAACATAGCAGGAGGTGATGTCACTCACCTCCTGCTTTGCACATTAAATGTACTGTTAGACTGTACAGTCAATGGTATGTTAATTCTACTATTTTGCAGGGGGGGTTAACCCCCCTACACCCCCCACACATTAAATATACCAACTCTGAGATCGCACTTCAGTGAATTAATAGGCTAATTCCCTGTTCCTCACTGAACTGTGATCCCCCTGCACAGTGTTGAACCCAAATGCTCAACTTGCATAAGCCATTCACTGTAGTGTAGTAGATCGATTTGGGTTCGTCATTCTGCCAACTTGGAAACTGCAAGTCGACCATATACCATTCGACTGATGCAGTTTCCAAGTTTTCATAGTAAACTGTTTAGAACAGTATGTCTTATGAATTATGTATGTAACATATCACAACAATGTATTACTCAGGTTATGCACACTACACATCTGAAATATATTTACAACTGCAAATAGTGCCTTTAACATAGAAATGCAGCCCTGTAACTACTTAAAGTTACACATATACAGACATCTCTTAAGTATAACTCCAGTCACTCTTAAAGTAGTATATCTGTGATTAACATGTTAAAAGTTTTCTTGTGACAATGTTGGTTAATAAGCAAAGTTTAACATTGTTATCCTTTTTTCTTTCTCTCATGGGTTCCTTTCCCAGGTGGCACTACTTGATATTACTAGTGTGTAAGTCCAAACAGACCAGTATGTCTCAAGTCATACAATTTTTCCACCAACCAATAATGATTATAACAAACACCACAGAGCATTTCAATGTTTAACATTGGAACATGTGTCAATAGTTTGAGCATCACACATGGCCAAATCTTACTGCCATATTTCACATCTTCCATGCTTTCTGATGTAATCAATGCCAATGTGTCTATCAAGTCATTGCTGTGATTTTAATAGTGCAAATGCAGATGACAAGGCTGTGTGCCCTTGTACACAGGCTGATACATATGATATGATATCTGAACTGGGCATCTGTTTAGACACATATTTTGAACTTGACTTCTGCAGACATGACTGGCAAATGAAGGAATGGTGTTGCATTTAGAGCACAAAGGTGGTGTGTTGAGGAGTCCAGAATTTTTGTCGTACTCCTTATCAAGATGTGCAGCCAGTGGCTGCTGCAGGAGGATTATACTGAGTCTCGGTAAAGGCTGAAGTTTGGAATAATTTGGCCAAGGCTTCCTCCAGTGCAGGTGGAATTCCATGCACTGGGAAGCAATGCCGTCACCTCTACAGTGACATGAAGTGGTGCAAGCAGGACATACCGAACTGATGGAAGGATGAATTTAAGGCTGCAAACATCCCTCAGTTATTTAAATATATTGACCCATCAACAATCTATGATACAGCATTGATAAGCCAGCCTAGATGGCTAGAGATTATGTTTTCACATAATTTTTTTCCTGTCTGTACTGTACAGATGCAGAAGAGACTGCAGAAATCTCTGAGGTACACTAGGAAAGATTAACTTACCTCAGGAGGCACTGGGTAAATATGCATCAGGTCTGAATGCAAGGCAGAGAAGTTTTCCAGTCCATCACTCTATATCATCTTGAGTAGGCCTACCTTAACTTTTATATCATGCATACATACATGCTACAATAGCTCTTGGTGATTGTATTAGGCAATGAGTACACCACCTTAATTGTGTGTGGGTTCAATATCTAGAAATAGACATTATTTTTTAAGGGATGCTATTATTTCTAAAATATTAACTGCAATACTGCATGAGAATAACAATTCAATTATTGCAAATGCAGTTATTAACTTTAAAAGCATATATCTGATATGGTATAGTCAAACAAATGTTTCTCTTGGACATACCACAGCATTGTGATTGATTAATTTTATGACACATTGATACCTTCCCATCATATCTTGATGTGGCAAAGGTGTACATTTTTATTTCTCTAATTCTCTCTTTTCTATCTCCCTCCACCCTATCTCTGTGTTTTTTTTAAAATGGATATTATTTTTGTAAGCTGAAAATGAAATGAGCATCAGCACAGGGAGCTAGAATGACCACTGTGGTTTAGCCCACCATCCCTCCACAGTTGGCTGCAGCAGCACCACCACAGGCAGCACAGACACCCAGCACTTTTGGATCACAACTTGTCAGCATTGCCTACACAACTCCTGCCCTACCTGCTCCACCAGAGTCAGGTAGCTCTATGCCAGCTGCTGGTGGACTGGTACATTCTGGGAAGAGTAATAGTGGATGCAGTGATTTTTTTCACCTGTCAGCAGCTGACAGGTCTTTTGGAGGACATAATGGAGAAGGACTTTGGTGCCCAAATTGGCAGGGTTGAAAAGGCCCTGCATTGTACTGTCATATCAATGACATATCCATCACAGACTCAGGCAACTAATACATAATGACTGAACTACACATTGTGTTGAGCACATCATGATTTTGTTCACTGCTAAGTGGCACAGTCCACAGAAAGTCACTATCTACAAATAACCAACACATGTCAAAGAATGAACTGCTTATTGCTTACAGAGGATCTGAAGAGTGAGTGCATCATACAGACTGATGCAGTGAAATGACTGCACCTACTGATACAAAGTATTGAATATCAGCACATCACAGGGTACCCAACATCATTCATCCCAAAACCTTAGGCAGAAATTTAAAAAGCAAACAATAGGCAAAAGGGCCTGTCTTGAATACAAGTCTCCAATATGCACAATGCAACCTTATAAGTACTGATTGAATTGTCCACAGCAGTTTCAGCATCCTACTGCTGGAAATCCCAGAAAACACATACGGCCAAACAGCATCACATTACAGGCTCATGAATGACAAGTTCAGTTTTCAACCCTAAATATACCCATAACTGCAAACAGTACATGCACTCACAGGTATATATAGATGTGGCTGCATTGTACAAGAGACCAATGCACAGCAGCCATGCTAGATAGAGAATGTATACAGAGCACTATTGTAGGTCATATACATGTTTGCAGACAGAATCAGACTGATGTGCAGATCATTGGTAAGGTCTTTAGCAGTCAGACAGGAAAAAGTGCTTAGTGAGAGGAAACAAAGATGTAGCTGACACCTTTAGGACTGGCAGTAATGTAACATTTGACAAATACAGATGTGCCACCTAGAAGATACAGGACTGACAGTAATGTAACCAATACAGTTTGAGTTTGCATCCAAACACATATAACTCAGAAAATTGTGCTGCCTTACTCCAGAATACATCCCATGAGTATAATGTGACACTAAAACTAACTACCAGAGGAGGAGAAAGAGTTAGAAGTAGACATTGTGAAGAGGTGAAAGATGGACACATCCTATGATGTGTGAAGTCAAACCAGAATAATACATTAGCCAAGTAGGTAAACTCCAACATTTCCAAAAGGCATGTGGGCCATCAGGGAAAAATTGAACAATAGCATGCCTGTAACTCAGAACAAAAAAATCATTACACTGTTACCTCTGTGCAGTCATGTGATGGCCACATGTGACTCTGCATGACATCATAGTTCAAATTCTAAATCAGCACACATATATACTCAGATATCATGAAGCCACAATCCATGAACTGTGGGTTTCATCTTCAGATCACAATTTCACAAATAGGCTAAGATGTCTACAGAGCATCCTGCACAGCAAGGCAAAAAATCATGCTTGGGTTTCTGTGCATCAGTACAGAACTCCGGCCTGAAGATCACATGTCAAAACTAATCATATCACTATATGCTCTCTGCATCTATTAAAACATTGCAACCTTGTATACATCCCCTACACCTTGCATTTACATGTGTGCTGTAAGACATTTACGATGATGACCACTGTGATGTCCCTTTTCTGGACCTGTAATCAAGGAGCCTCAATCCTCACCCCTGACACCAGTGGGGAATGTTCACTTAGAACAAAATGGATATAGACAGAACTTTCTGATGCAATTCTCTGCACCAAGCTCAATTTCCCCTAAGAGCACACAAGGGCATACTCCAGTCCTGGAGCTGGACTTCCCTCTCCAGGCCCCAAATAGGACTCTACCTTTCTCTCTGCAGAAATCAGTGCTCTATGTCCCTGTTCAAGTAGCTGACACACACACACACACACACACACACACACACACACACACACACACACACTCTTTGAGATTTGATTTTCACACACACACACACACACACACACACACACACACACACACACACACACACACACACACACACACACACACACACACCTGGGAAAGGCTGGCACAGATTTACCTGCTATGCCACCTCCACCCAGACTACAGGGTAGATTCACTGCAACCAACCAGCTACTTTAAAGCTCTTACCAGGGTACCCAACTACTCTTAGTAAAATTAATACTTATACAAATGGTAGTGTTAACCAATCGGCAAGACTTTCAGGAGCGTGATGCTACAGTGCCACCAAATAAATGAAATTACTCTCAAAGCTTAAAATATTTTCTGAAAGACCAGCCACAATGAAAGGTTTAAATATATTTAATAATAAATAATAAAATAGAAAACATGAAAATACTAAATATCTATTTACAATAAACTCCCGAGTTTCAATTCACAGGAAATACAAAAAATAACACAATTGGAAAGACTCAGACAGACACAGAAAAACAGTACTTGTAGCTAATCTCACTATATTTTCCTAACTGTAAAAATGTGTAAGTATCTGCACTGAAACATGGCACTTAGTTAGACTTGAGGATGACACAGCAGGAACAAAAGTAAAAATAAAATCAGACATTTATTCACTAATGAATAATCAAAGTAAAAGTAACAAAACAGGTAAACTAGTTTCATCAGACCACAGTAAAAACAAGTTTCAAACAACGGTTAATAGTAATGATATCACTCTAAAATTAAAAATTTCCAATTACATCCCATGCATACATTGTAACAGTGCAATCATAATTGGTTAAAACACTTATTAAAAGCACACATATGGTCTCCTAGCTTTCAAGGCTGGCTTAAGGAGAACATGATCATTTAAGCCAGAGCCTCTGTTGGCTCATAGTTTAAAAATTCATGGACTTCAGCTCTCTCAGTGTCATTAACTATGTCTCATAACTACTGACTTACTTTCATATTCCCTATATAATCAAAAACTTAAAAATATGTCCCTCAAACTGCAGCATATGTTTTACTACCTCACTTGAGGGATTATTCTTATATGCACAATACAAATGCTCTCTAATACATTCACATAGCCTGTGGTTTGTCTTTCCAACATAAAAAACTTGGCACTGCATGAAATGTGCAAGATATATCAAGTCTTTACTATTACAGTCACCTTGAGTATGAATCCAAAACTGCTTGTGAATGTCTGGATGTGTGAACACATCTACAAATGAGCAAAAATTTCAGCTTCCACGCTTTAAAGTTCTATATGCCTCATCTTCCCTAGGATTCACTGCAAACTTGGTTGGATAGCACAGCATTCTGTAGCAGAAATGAGGGTGGGCTCCAACTATTCACCTTATCTGTTTATCTGTGTGTAAGACTGACCAGTTCTTCTTAATTATACTCCTAATGGTGTTGAAATCACTACTGCATGAGATGGGCATCTCTAATGTCTCCCTCTGATATTTCTGTGGCCATTCACCCTTATATAATAGTGAAAAATATGGTTTAGCTCCGAGATGTCTGACGGAGACAGCCAACTCTACTCCCTCATTGGTTTCTTTCTCCTTATATCCACTCCTACTAAGACTCAGCCTCAAACCACCCAAACTATAGTTGAATTCATCATCTACTGCATGAAGTCTAGATACTCTCAAGCACTGTCCTCTAGCAACATTCCAAATGACATGGGGAGGGTGCATACTTGTCCTATGGACATATGATGGATGATAGCACTCCTTATGATGCAGTTTAGTAGTGATCCCCCCATTATGTAATCTGGAAACATGTACATCTAAGTGTACAATATCACTTGCAGAGTTGATCATCATAAATTTATGGAGAGTTGTAGTCTCATGTAAATATTTAAAAAAAATAATCCAGTTCTACTACTGTGCCAGTCCATAGAAAAAACACATCGTCAATGAAACAATGATAAAAATATACATTTCTCTTGAACATTTCTGAAGTGGACACACTTTCCTGTTCCCATTGTGCCAAGACCATATTGGCGTAGCTATTGGTACAAGGTGTACCCATAGCTATACCCTTGGTCTGCAAATAATAGATACCATCAAAAATAAATGTGTTATGTTCTAGAATCATCTCAAGGAACAGACAAATTAAGCCTATCTCCATTTTGGTGTAAGAACTATGGCTGGTAAGGAAACACTTGACCATCTGAATTCCACCCTGATTGGGTAGCATAGTAAATAATGATTGCACGTCAAATGTAACCATTACGTACTGAGCTGGAGATGCTTCCTCACTCATAGATTCATATAAATCACTTAAAAATGTTGGGTATCTCATAATATGAACTTACATTCATTAAGAACTGGTCTAAGAATTCTCTCTGCATATATGGACAGTGGCTCTGTCAGCCAATCCCCTCTCTGAAACAATGTGTCTAAAGGGTGGTTTGTTTTTTTTGGGATGTTTACATATTTAGGTTCATAGGTTCATAGGTGTGTACTAAGCTAATGGCCCTGGAGCCTTTACAAGCCTAGCCCATAGGATTACTCTGGCATTGTGCCACCTAACCTTAGTTACCAGTGCCTCTGTCGAGTAGAGCCACTGGAGTGATACCCAGGGTGAAATTTCTATTTTCCATCCACTCATCAAGATTTTTCTTCAAGAGGGCCAGTGAGGTGCTCTGTTTGACATGTATGGGAAGTCTGTTCCATAGCATGGGCAGTCTCTGGGTTATGAACCTGTCCCTCCAGCATGTTCTGTTGATTGTGGTAATGAGGTTGAGGTTTCTGGAGCATGTGGTGCAGAGGGATTGGGATTTCTTTAGATGTAGCATTTCTAACAGAGCTGGATCACACATGGCTTTGTAAGTCAAGCAGAGATTGCCTCTAAGTAGTCGATATGAGACAGAGAATAGTTTGAGTTTTCTGAGTCTGTCCATATAGGACAAGTGTTTAACTAGGATCCTCTTTGTGAGATACTTTTGCAACCACTCCAGTTGTTGCAGGTGTCTAGTGAGGTACATGACAAATGGGGCATTGTACTTAATGATTGGCCTAATGAGGGAAGAGTAGAGGGAGACAATGACCTCTTTCTTCCTGGAGGAAAAACCCTTAGTAATGAGATGTGCCACACAGAAGAACTTTCTGACCATAGTGGCAATGTGGTGGTCAAAAGAGAAGTTGCTGTCAACTTGTGTTCCCAGATCTCTTATAACTCCTTCTGTGTTAAGTGGACTACCATCGATGTGGTAATTCATGGGAACTGGGTTTTTCCCAAAGGGGATGATGACACATTTTTTGGCATTGAGCTTAAGGCCATGGTTCTGACACCAGTCGTTGGTCTCATTGAGACCTTTCTGCAGGATGTCAACATCACTTGGGGAGTTAATAATAGCTCCCAACTTGCAAACTTTGTCAGCCAGAGTCCCTTCGTGTTGGCCTGGACTTCAGAGAAGTAGATACCAAACAGGAGAGGACCCAGGACCGAACCCTGTGGGACTCCACCGGTGACTGGTCAGCAGTCTGACTTAGAGTCAGCTAATTTCATACACTGTGGGTTCTATCTGTGAGCCAGTTTGCAATGCACCTAGTGATATAGGGGTTGATGCCTAGCTTAGTGAGGTTTTTCTATGATTCCTGAGTGGGGAATGGTATCAAAGGCCTTGGCAAGATCAAGGTAGGCTGTATGAACCACCTTGCTTTCATCCACAGCTCTGGTGACTGACTCAAAGAAGTTGACCAAGTTGAGCAGGCATGATCTACCCTTCACAAAACCAAACTGTGTGGGATCCAGAGTTTAGAGATTCCCTATATCCTTGTTTATTAGGTCCATGATGATGTGTTCCATAGCTTTGCATATCAGACTTATCAGGTTAATGGGGTGATAGTTCCCAGGGTCTGTAATCGCTCCTCCTTTGTGGGGAGGGATGACTGTAGCAGTGTGTCATTCAGTAGGGACAAAGCCTGACATGAGGCTGTGATTGAACAGGACACACACAGGTGACATGCTAGTTCACCCTGTAGTTCATGTAGAACACAGTCAGGGATATTGTCAGGTACCATAGAAGCTGTATTCTTGGCCATGGGCAGTGCTGTTTTAACCTGTGCAGCAGTAATACTGGGTGCCTGGCAACCTACTGGTATTGTAATTGGTCCTGGGGGGGTTAGGGGTAAAGTTGGCACTGAACCTATCGGCCAGTATATTGGCAATATCTGTTGGCTCGGTATAGGAGGTACCATTGAGCAGTAGCTCAGACCTAATCTGGGTATTGCCATGGAGATTCTTTACAAAACTATAGAAGGCCTTGTGGTTGTCTTTACTATCTGCTGCAATTCTGTTTTCATAGCTAGCTTTAGAAGATTTGATGAGGGATCTCAACTTTTTGTTGAGGCTGATAAGACAGTTTTTCCAGTCTTGGGACTTCACCTTATTCTGCATCAGTTTCCTCCTTCTCTTGTGGAGTTTGTTTATGGCAGGGGACCAGCAGATTGTCTTCCATGTTTTGGTGGGGAGTGTCTTGGTTCTATTGGGTATGGCGAGATCCATGTATTTGTGTATGTGTAAGGCATACCTTGCAGTATGGGAACTACTGGATTCTCAACTATACAAAAATCATATAATTCTGAGGTAATAATATCACTGGCATGTCATTCCTGGAACAAGTGGGTCACTACATCATACCCTATATAAATATCTTTAATATCTATAACTTTGTCAGTGTCAGCTTCACTCAACATCTCTTTCATAGTTAGAAAATAAAAATCTCTTGGCCATAACTACTAAAGTACCACCCTTGTCAGCAGGTCTAATTACAATGATGGAATCCGACCTAAGTTGTTCCAATGCTAATTGTTCATCATAGGACAAATTAACAAAGCCCTTCTTCCTATTATTATCATGCAATAATTCAAAAATATCATGTGCACACATTTTACCAAACACTTCTAATACTGGTGAATTCTATGGGACAAACAGGCTAGGCTTCATAAGTGGTTTATTACTTTCAACTTGGGCACTATGATTATACATTACTTTAAGCATTATGTTCCTGTTGAACAACCTTAAGTCCAAAGCAGTTTCAGCCAATCAGCTGGCTGTGCTGGAATAAAAAAGAGCCCCTTATCATGGACAGACAGTTCAAAACCAGTTAAAAGCTTCTTCAAAACGTTCCAAACTAATGATTGGTCATGGGTGTCCACAGTCTTTTTATCAAATGATATCCCACCTCGTCTGCTGGTTGCTTGCGCTTGGTCCTCCCTCTGCTGTGAGATCACCCTGTAGTCTTTATGTTGGTGGGCCATATAGGTAGGGGAAAGCCAAACCCTTGGTATTAGCTACTCTCCTCCTTATGACTGGTGTCTCATGGGATGGATGTGGAGGCTGTGAAGGTGGAACAGCAGCTTTATCAGGGGCTGAACTGGCTCCTAGATCAGCACTTGTTGTCATCACAGCATGATAAACATCGTGGACTCCCCCCATCTGTGCAGGGCATAATGAGCCAGATGCACCCCCTTCATCAGTATCATTTATTGCTCTATTATGATTATCATATGTGTCTGCATCAGTGTTCCTGGGCCAGGCAAAAACGTGGTTGATTCTAAAATCATGGGCACCCCTGTCCAACTTCTTCCTTTTCTGTGGAAGGAGTTTATGCTCAAAAACACATACATTGTCAATGATCTCACTAAGGGTCACATCCACTCTATCAGAGGACATGAGGTCATATAATTCCTCCTGTTGCTTCTTGATGTTATCAGCAAGTTCTAGTTCAATTGGCTGAAAATGAGTGATGAGAATTTTAATGTAGTTGAAGCTAGTGTCCAGATTAATCTGTTGTCACCTCGTTAACAAATCTGGATATTGTAATCCACATGTGGGCATCTTAAGCAGTCTCAATCCATAAGGTATAACCTTCATTTCTATACATGCCTCAGAGTGTAGCCTTTGCAGTTGTAACTTCTTAAAATGATATAAATCATGTTCTACATCTTTAATTTTCCCTCAGTAACATAAAGACTCACTCACCATAGCTTATTCATCACTCCCATCTGTTGTGGCTTCACAGCGTAGTAGAGGATTACTGTCAACACAAATAAACTTCTGTAGCCTCTCAGTCCTTCTGTCAGCCTGAGGAGCTACAGGATTATAGTCCAGTTCCAATTCATGAATAAAATCGTAGGCCATGCTCTAATGGGGGATAAAAAACAGTCACAGCAAAAAGAACAAACCCCCAAAGAATTAATGGTGCAGAACAGCACCTAACTAATTGAAGAATTACTGTTCCCTAGTTAAGATACTTACTAAACCAAGGCGAGATGAAGTGGGTGAGTGGTCTTGTCAGTTTCAAAACAGAGTGCTGAGTGTCTTCTGTCACATCTCTCACTAGTATCTAAATACAGTTTCAGTGCTGGCAACAGAATGATGTCACATCTGGTCACCCTATTCTGTGGTTCCTACACTACCCCCTGACTGAGCAAGGATCTAGCAGAGATGTCACACAATTCACACTTAAAACTTTGCTAAGGTTTATTCCCACATCTAGAGACTGTAAAACAGTTCCAACCCTTTCATCCTTCCTGCAGAGACTAACCAGCCATTCTCTGGCACCCCAAGGTAGCAATTAGTTCACCACTAAGGAAAATAAGAGCAGGATCCCAGCCCATACATTGTGTCTCTGCTGCATTCAGGCCTGTGAGATAAAATATTTATGGCCTAAACCAAGTCATTTAATTTCAGGCTATTTTTCTTAAGGTTAGCTCAGCTGAGCTTAACCCCTTCCCTTCCAGCAACCTCTGTTAACATATATACATTTCATCAGTTACAATTTAGTCTCACATACATGCATATTTAATTTCTGTCCTGTAGAACCCACTGTTGATACATTTATTAACCCAAGCAACTTTACAAATACATTTTAACACAAGTATCTGTACAAATCAGTTTGATATTCAAATGACATAAAATTATTTACAAAACTCAAGCTAGTTATGTTGAGATATATTACACATGCACTGCCCTACTCTCTTCAACATAGCTGGCGCCACCTTGCATCATCACATCTCTCCCCCCTTTGAAGACTCAGGCTAGTTTCTCAAGTGACCCTGGAGAAACATTACTTGAGAAGAATGAGCCTGTCTGGGAATACATTAGCCCATACACTGTCTTGAGAGCCCATCTGCATTGGCATTGCTGACCCCTTCCACTGAGGTGTCAGTCCGAGCCTCACTGAGGAGATCCATCACCAGATCTTCCTCAGTCTCATTCTGCCACCCACTGCAAATACTCAGCACAAGGGCCTCCATACCATGGTAAGGCTTCATCGTGATAACATGGTACAGTTTGTGCCCCTGCCTCCTGCCTAGCAGTTTTACCATGTAGTTAACATCACTGACCTTCCTTATCACTTTGCTAACATCACTGACCTTCCTTACCACTTTGAAGGGTTCTTCTCAAGCTGCCTGCAGCTTATTGTGTCTGACAAGGATGAGCCCCATAACCTGCTGTCCCACATCATACTCTTGGGCTTGAGCATTCCTGCCATACCAGACCTTTTTCTGCAAATGGGCTCCTGCCATGTTCTCCTTGGCCAAGCCCATGAGCTCCCTAAGCATTGTCCTTCCACAACAGATTTCTTGTGGGATTCACACTCACCCTCCCACTCATCACAAATCAAATCCAGGGTTTCCCTCACCCTATGCCCATACAATAACTCAAAGGGTGAAAAACCTGTGGATGCCTGGAGTACCTCTCTGTATGCAAAGAGTAGATGGGGCAAATATTTGTCCTACTCCCTCTTAAACTGGTCTGCAAATGCCCTTAGCATGGTCTTTAGTGTAGAGTTTAACCTCTCCACCAGACCATTAGTCTGGGGGTGATAGGGGGTGGTCTTTAAGTGCTTCACCCCACAGCGCTCCAACAGATAAGCCAGCAGCTTTGGCATGAATCTGGCACCTCTGTCAGTCAGTATTTCTCTCTGAAAACCTACCCTGCTGAAAATCTCTAACAAAGCATTTGCCACCTTCTCTGCCTTGATGGAAGACAGAGCCACTGCCTCAGGGTACCTAGTAGCATAATCTACTACTATTAGGATATCTTTCTTCCCTGTGGAACTTGGGGTATTCAGAGGTCCCACAATATCCATAGCTACCCTCCAAAATGGCTCCTCAATCATGGGCAAAGGCATCAGTGGAGCTTTGACCTTGTCTTCTGCCTTGCCTACCTTTTGGCACTGCTCACAGGTCCTGCATTACCTTGTTATATCCCTTGAAATCATAGGCCAATAAAAGTTCTTAATAATACATCTGCTGGTATGCTTTATGCCCATATGACCTACAAAAGGAATGTCATGGGCTCTGGACACTACCAACTGCTGTATTACCTCATCTTCTAGCCCTCCCTTAGGGGTTCACTCTCTATACAGTAACCCGTTGTTCCAGTATACAGACTCCCCTTTTCCTTGAGCATCAGGTATCTCCTTAGCTACCTCCCTGAAGCTTTGCAAGGTAGGGTCCAAAAGCTGAGCCTGTCTCAACTCCACATTTGTGACCATTCACAGCTCCCCTTCCAAGCTGAACCTGTCTCAACTCCACTGTTGTAACCATTCCCAGCTCCCCTTTCACAGGAAGCCTTGTATCTTCTGACAGCGATGCCTCACTGTCAGCCTAGGTACTGCCACTCACCTCTGTCCTTGCAGTCACCCTGTCTACAGGAACATCAGTATCTACCAGCAGCTGTGGCTCACTTTCAGGCTCACTGCTACAGGGTAATTCCTTCTCTGAAATAACTACATCACCAGCCCCAGCTTTAGGTGTGGGATCTGTCTGGGTCTCCCCAAGGCTATTAGACCTACACGCTTGTCTCCAAGCCTGACTGTGTGTAACTGCATGCATACAAGGTACTAAATCATCAAAATCATCCCCTATCAAGGCACCTGCAGGAATCTCCTGAAAAACAGCTAATTGCTTGCTTCCTTTTCTACCCTCCCAGTGAAGGTGAACCCTGGCCAAAGGTATTTGGAATGGGATCCTCCTAAAACTCTGATTGGAGTGGACTGTCCAAACAAGTACTTCTCCTCTTTAACCACTACTGGCTTCACAATGGTTATGTCAGAGGCTGTGTCTCTCTTAGCAGTGGCCTGTCTTCCCTCCACTAAGATAAGATACAAACTCCGGTGATAGTTTGGTACCCCTGTTGTCTCCAGGCAACTTACTACTGGCACGCTGTTATTCCCACTTGCTGGCTCCCTCACCTTTTGTTCCCCACCTTGCTTCAGCGGACATTTGTATGCTACATTGCCCCTCTGGTTACATTTAAGACATCTAACCCCTGATCCTGGCTTTGTACCTGAACTAGTGGCTTCCCCTGTTACTGCCCACCATGGGTTTCCTTATATCCATGTGCAGCACTGGGTGTCCCCTTCATGTGGAGTGATGGCCTGCTTACTATGCAGAAATCTCCTTTTGTCTCCAGCTCATTTTAGAGTAACACTCTCGGTCTGCCAACCAGATTCTCATATCCTCAGGCACATACATCTTCATCTGCCTTATGTCTGTGCTCACAAAACCTTTTTCTGTAAGCTTCAGGTGTTAACTTATAACAGTTCAATAAACATTGTTTCACTATATCATAGTTTAAACCATCAGTATCAGACAATTTAGAAACAGCAGTTGCAGGTTTACTGTGGAGTAAGGGGGTTAGGAATTGTACCCAGAGCTCTTGGTGAACATTATACTGTTTACATACTCTTTCCAATATATGAATAACACTATCAAAGTCATCCCCTCTGCAAATTGTGTAAGAAATTTATTGACCTTTATTGCTACTGGGGTCCAGTTATTTCCTTCCCCATTACCTCCATGACCCTGGTGAAGAGACAACATGTCCCTCTCATGTTGTCACTGCTTCTCTTTTTCTTCAGCCTTCACTCATTGCAATCTCTCATTTTCTTCAATTTCCAAATGCTGCAGTCTCCCATTTTCTTTGATCTCTAAACATTTGGCCTCCAGTTCATGCTGACACTGATTCTCCTTTTCTTTAGCCTCCAATTCAAATCTCTTTAACTCCAGATGAATTTTTAAGTCTTCTGAGGAAAAGGTGAACTTTCCTGTTTCGGAAGACTGCACTTCTCCATCACCAAACCGGTTGTCCTCCTGGCCACTGGTCCATGCTTCAGCTGTGATTAAGGCTGAAATAATTTCCTCTATAGTCCAGTTAGCATGCATCAGTCCTTTGGCTTTGCACACCCTGGCCAACTGGTTCTTTATCTTCTTAGCATAATCCTCTGCTGACATCTTTACCTGCTTTCCCTGACTAAACTAAACTAACAAAAATGAATACAACTGTTGTGAAAATGAAACTCTGAATGTTTACCTTGTGGCTGTTGACAGTACACACACCTTCAGTGACAACTACCCACAGGCTACTGAATTCAATTAATATTCCACCGCTCTGCCACCAATATATGATGGCCTCTCTTTACCCCGGGCCAGTAATCAAGGTACCTCAATCCTCACCACTGACGCCAGTGAGAGATGGTCACTAAAAACAGGAATAGATTTACACAGTATTTCAGATGCAGCTCTCTGTATCAAGCACAACTTCCCCCAAGAGCACACACGGAGCATGCTCCAGACCTGGGATTGGACTGTTTGTCTCTCTAGATCCCAAACAAGGCTCACTTTGGAGCACTCTTCCCAGTTCCAAGTAGCTGACACACCCACACTTGGGTATTTGATTTACACACACACACACACACACACACACACACACACACACACACACACACACACACACACACACACACCCACACACACACACTCCTGGGAAAGGCTGGCACAGATTTACTAGCTGTGCCCCCTTCTACCCAGACTATAACGTAAACATGTTGCCACCAGTTAACTGCTCTAATTCTTACAAGGGGAATCCAATTAAACTGAGAAAAATTAATACTAATATAAATAGTAGAGTGTAACCAAAGCAGCAAGGCATTTTGGAGTCGCCACAGTGTCACTAATAAGTACAAGTATACACAAGATGTTAAAAATATACTCTAAATGACCAGCCACAATGAAAGGTATAAAAATATTTAATAATAAATAATCAAAATAGAAAATACGAGAATATTGAATATCTAAGTATAATAAACACCAGAGTTTTAATCACAGGAGAAATAAAAATAACACAGTTGGACAGATTCAAACAAATGCAGAAAAACAGTATTTAACTAATTTCACTGTATCTCATGACTGTCTAAAGAATAACTATTCCCTAGCTAACTTAATTAATACAGCAAGGCAAGAGTAGATGCTGAGATGCTTACTTCCACAAGGCAAGGTGACGATCTTCTAACAGACTGAACTGAACAACAACTAACTGACTGTGATAACTGTCACAGACTTTTATATCAGGTTAAAAAGAAAACAAAACAAAACAAGCTGCTGTGTGAGTTCCATCCTCTCAGTGCTGGTTATAGAATGACATCACATTTGATCGCCTGACTCTGGTACCATACACATTCAGAGCTTTGCTAAGATCTGTTGTAGTATTTCAAAATTATAGAACAATTTCAAAATATTCTACTCTTCCCTTCCAGAATTCTTTGTTTAAACATATACATTTAATCAATTACAATAACACTGTTGATACATTTTTAACACAAGCATCTGTACAAGTCAGTGTAATAGTCAAATGACACAAAACTATTTACAAAACTCAAGCTAACTATGCTGGCATATGTTACACATGCACTGCCCCATTCTCCCTGGTGCAGATGGAAATACCTCATATAATCACATGCATAATGACATGTAAATGAGTGACAGTATGCAAATGAGAACCATCACATATACAAACAATGAGACCAGGCATGACAGAGTGATTCTGAAATGAATAAAGGTAATATGCTGAGGCATAGTGATCTGCTATTTTGAATGTCATAATTTTCCAGGTAACAGGGTTATCTCCATATGATGAGCAGCATATGTCAATGGCTACACTTGGAGCTAGTGTCCATGCTGTTACCCACCACATTGCAGCTGGACCCACCATCAGTTACCTTACCATTCCCTCCACCAGTGGGACAATTATCTCTGGAGGACTTCAGAATATCACTGCAGCTAGTGTGCTACAGAATGAAGTATTACCCCACACACCAGATTCATTGTAAAAGGTACATGTGTATGAAGTCTTATTCCACTGAATAGCATTAGTACTTCATGTACATACATCTGGCTTTTATTACCTAGATCATACAAACACGACAATATCTGGTAATGCTAATAATGAAATTCCTGATGGAGACAACATACAGGAGATTGCACACATGTAGCACATTCACATTGAATCATTAGGGACCACACCTTTCAACTGCCCAGATTTTCTCAGGATGTACAGATTTTTGCCTCATATTTTTGATCTGTCCCTCATAAAATGTGTGGTTTTCTGGAAAATCATGGAGAAATGAAATCACTAAATAATGATAGCGTTTCGAGTTTCAGACTTCATAATCTTCAGAAAATGCACACTAACATAACACATTTTATTCTAGCAACTAAGTTTATAAGAGCAGTATTTAAACACTGTGCCTATTTTTGGGACTTTGTCCCCCACTATTTTTGGCTTTTTACAGATTTATTGTGCTACTAGGTTGAGAGGTATGTGAAGGATGCATGGAATGCCTATCCAGTGGACATTACAGTCTGCACAGTGATAATCTTCCTTACTGTGGGAACTTTCTCTCATCCATCAGGGGGGTACAGTAGGTGTTTTGAGGTTGTCTGCCTCTCAAACCCTGCACAATTTCCATGACCATGATGGAGCATATGTGGTTCTTCTCCAAGGTTTTCTACTTCAGATTCTGAGAATAGTGTGGCTTTTGTCAGCCCCTTTTAAAGACTCAGCTTTTCTGGAAGTATTTCCTGAATGAATCAGTTGTTTCACTGGGAACATAATAACGTTCCACTGTTGCTGAAGAATTATCATGATTTGCTGCAACTGGAATTTCCTGAACCTACACCAGTTCCTCCTGCTCTTTTAGCATTAGAGGATGCATTTGTTATGGCCTATAACTTGACCAACAGCCAGCCTGCTGCTCCCAAGAAAGCAGATAGATTGTATACATTTCTCAGTCTTATGTTGTTGTTGTTGTCTTTTGGCTTTTCCCGGTTAGGGGTCGACACAGCGGAACTCCGGTCCGCTAATGATTGGCAGTAGATTTTCATGAACGCCGCCAGCTCGACGTTCAACCTTCTGCATGTCTTTCAAATGCCCTCCCAACCTCGGGGAGGACATGCAGACTCCACACAGAAGGCACTCCCCATACTCCATCCAAGAACTGAACGGGAGAACCTCTTGCTGTGAGGCAACAATGCTACCACTGCACCACCGTGAAAGTTATTTCTCAGTCTTATAAGGTTTTATATTATAACCCCAGATTAGAATCAGCAGTGATTTCTCTGGTAAAGCAAGCAGCTACTGCTAAACATTTGGTTAATGCCAATACCTCTTTCTGGCAAGGATGGGAAAGCATTTGATGGATTTAGGAAAAATTGTATTCTTTTGCAATACTTCATTTTAGAATTCATATGTTAAAGTTTATACTTGCTTCTTTTGCGAAAATATGAAACATTATAGCATATATTCCCTCATCTGAGAAAAAAACAGCATTCTGTGATCTTATTGTTTGTGTGTCTCAAGTGGCTATCCACTTTTTGAAATGTGCTTATGATTCAGCTAATGCCACTTCCTGGGCTGCTGCCATTGCAACTGGTATAAGGACATTTCCTAGATTGTGTACTCAAAACCTTCCTGAGGATGTTAAGGCTGAAATGTTGCATTCTCCCTCAGATAGAGGGGTGGTGTTTGGACCATCTGCTGCAGAAGTCCTCAAGAAGTATGATGGAGAGGCAAGCTTATTCAGAGGATGTCTAAGATTTTTCAGCCTTCCTTCTCCAAGATTGTGATGATGTTTGATGCTACCTCTACAATTATTACAAAAAGCAAAATAAGCAGACACAGCAAGTTGTTGGTGAGCAGAATTTTAAAAAAGTAATGGAATGGAGGTGCCAAGAAGAAAGCAGGTACACCCCAGAAAAAAGGACAGTCTAACAAGTCTGAGTAACTATCTTCAAAATTCTTCCCTCCCCTTTCCTCCCTGGAAAACCTTTAATCCTTCCCATAAATATGAACTTCCATTTCCCTCTTTGGCAACAGTTTCAGACAAATAGGTTCTGAAAGTGATTCACTAGAGTTTCAGGTGTCAGTGGGGATCTATCTCTCCTTTCCACAGGATTCCTCCACATCTGCCAGATCAAATGTTTCTTTTCCCACCTGTCATTCAGCCTCTACTGACTCAGAGAGTTATAGAATTTATTATAGAATGTCTCTGGTGCCAAAGGAAGAAGATTCACAGAGACTACTTCTGGATCTTTCTTTTTTAAACCAGTTTGGGATAGTGCCCAATTTCAAAATGTCATCTCTTCAGAACCTGTTACTTCTTCTGCATTTAAATTTTCAAGTGACCCTACAGTTAAAGTCTGCTTATCATCACATCCTGTTAATTCCAGATTTCACATGTTTTTTTAAGGTTTTCTGTGCCTGGTTCACACTGTTAGTTCTCTGCATTAACCTTTGGGTTATCCACTGTTCCAATTTACAAAGTTTCTAGCTCCTGTGAGTGCCCACTGCATACTGCAAGGTATTCACATGTTTTTCTTATTTAGATGACTTGTTTATCTTTGCAAAGTAGTTTTCCTAGTGTCAGGAATCTTTTGCATGGGTAAGATATCTCCTTTTAGACATTGGCTGCCAGATAACTGATTAGAAATCCTCTCTTATTCACTCTCACAGGATTCTGTTTTAAGTATGCGTTTTGGATGCTTTCTGGACTTATCCAACGCTAAAGACATTCCTCACTCAGAAAAAGTGGAATTATATCTGAAACTCTTCCAGAGGTCCTCCATTCTGTCCTAGTCTTCAGCCAGAGAGTATCACAGGATTTTAAGGCTCATGGCTATATGATTCTTATTACCTCTCTTGCAAGGTTCACACTTGAGAAAAAAATCAGTGCTTTGTTTCTTTTCAAAGACTGCATGGACCCAATATTCCCATACACTAGGTCTCCAGATTCCAGTACCGGCCTTTGTGAGGAAAGAACTTATTTGGTAGACAGACCAGATTTCTCGGAATTCTAAATTGGCACTGTATTATTATAAGTGTCATTATTCTAAACTGATGCTCTATTATTATGTGTCATTATTCTAAATCAGTACTGTATTATAATGTACATGACAGATACAGATATTAATGCTCAAGATTGATCTGCCACATTTAATACCACTGTCTAGAATGCAGCTGAGACATTCCTACTTCCCTTATTGGTAGTAGTCTGTAGTTGGATTCCTGGATGTTGGTAGGACATATCATTTACATCCCTTCAAAAGAACTGTCTTGCTCCAAAATGCCACCAGACACAAAACAAGTACCCAAAATGAATTTATTTAGCGCTTTTGTCAGCTTGTATCACTTGACTTCTTCAGAGTAAAACGTATTACAAAAAGAAACACTTTAAAACACAACGTAAATCACATGACAATTTACACTCCATTAAAAATCCTCTATGAGTTACACATTTAAATACACATCAGCATACACAATTACTCACTTAGCAACCAGAAACAGATTGCTACAAGCAATAAGAACGCAACCTTAAAAAGTTAACAATGCTAATAGTATCATTAAGACCAGGTGAAACTTGTGCATTCAACCTTATCTGCCAAAGAAGTTCTTTAAATTCAACAATGTCAACTCAATGACCCCCTCGTAGATCCTTTTTAACCCCTTCCAACACAAAAAACTTAAAATTGTGTGTAGGATATAAAACTGTATGTCTGTACAAAGCATTTTTGTTGTTCTGAGTCCTTATACCTGTAAGATGCTCATAAATTCTGTCTTTGATTTTATGTGTAGTCTTACCTACATAAAACGTAGGACACTGGGAACAAATAGCAGCATAAATAACCCCTGAATAATTACAAGTAAAATTTCCATTAGGTTTTACTTTTAGGGAATTCATTTTAATGATATCATCATTTAAAATGTGGCAACATTGTGTGCAAAAACCACACTTTTTGGTTCCTGCTCTTTGTGAATTTAATACATTTTCTTCCTTCCATTCAAGCATGTTTTTAATAGTACATCCCCTCCTATGCACAATATGGGGCTTACTACCAAGTTTTTCTATCAATCCATCTTGCACATAGAATAACTGCCAATTCCTGCGCAGAATATCCTGGATTAAATAATGGTCCACAGAGAACCTAGATGTAAAAGCACACTGATAGTTGTTAGTACGCTTAACATCTCTAACCCCAACAATGCCTAGGTTGGTTCTACCTTTATTCTGCAATAATGGAAAAAAACCCTCATTTCTCTTTTCTATCAAGGGACCAGGGTAACCCCTTGAAAGAAACATATTACTAAGGATGGAACATTGAACAAGAAAATCGGAATCCCTAGTAATCATACGTGCCATTCAGACAAACTGCCCTTTATAACACCCTTCTTAACATGATGAGAATGGCAACTATCATAATGCAACAAACCATTGCTATAAGTAGGATTCCTATACACACCACTTATATATTGTTTGTTCATCAGGTCCTTACAGATCTCAACATCTAAGTAGTTGATCTTATTGATGTTATATGTGTGGGTGAACTTCAGAAAGGTAGTAGACTCATTAATAAAATTCAAAAAATCTTGAATAGCATCTTTGTCCCCCACCCACACAAAAATGAGGTCATCAAGATAATGGAGATATTGTCTCCAATAATTTTGAAATTCAGACAAGAATAAAAACTTCCTCTCCCACATTAACATAATAATGTTAGCGAACATGAGGGCACAAAGTGCCCCCATAGCTACACCTGTCTTTTGTAAAAATACTGTCCCTCAAAATATGCAAAATTGTTCCTTAAAATAATATCCATAAAAGGTACCATCACCCCCACCTGGGCGTTTGAAAACAACTTGGAATCATACAGAAACTCTTCAAACCACTCTAAGCCTAGGGTGTGGGGTATCACATTAAATAAATTCACTACATCAACTGTTAAAAAAATGGCATTCTCATCATAAATAAGCTTATTCATCTTTTTCAAGAAGTGCCAAGAATCAATGTAGATGTGTTTTTCATTTTCCAACACTTTTTTTAACTGTATATCCAAATAATTGCATAAAGAGTGTATCTTAGACCCTCTGGCACTTACAGTCAGTCTCAATGGTGTATCCTTCCTGTTTCTGTGTATTTTTGGAATACCAAAAATACTCTGTAGAATAGGGTACCAAGTATATAGGTATTCCACAGTGGCATGATCCAATTCCCCTTGATCCTCCATGTCTTTGAGAGCCAAATCTATTTTGTAATATGAGACACTGACCATATTCAAAGAATCTTCTTCATACATCATCCCATCAAGTAGAAATAAATTCATTCTGTTGATGTAATCTTCCTTAGACATAACAACAACCCCCACCCACCCTTATCTGGTTTCATAACTCTAAGCAATGTATCCGAACAAAAGTCAACCAACATTTTTCTTTCATCATATGTGAGATTATCAGTAAATTGTGGTTGCTTTTGTTTAAACATAGCCCTAAAATCAAACTCACATAACTTTTCAAACATGGTGAGACAATTTTGAGTAGGGGGATTAAAAGTACTTTTTTTCTGTAATATATTAGTCATACTATTGTTCACACTATTGTTAAAAAACAATCTCAAATTTAAGTTCCTAACATAAAATTTTAAATCAACAATTAAATCCATAATTCTGGAATGACAATTAGGGACAAAATTGAAGTTCTTGCAAAAAAAGCTCAACTACTTTAACATTCAATTCACGGGAAAGAAAGTTATATAAACAAAAGTCACCTTTGGCATTGTAAATGCACATGGGATAATCAATTTCATCAGGTCCACGAAGTGTACTTGCATCCTCAGATGCTATTCTGTTATTCGCAACTAGTATCTCTGGCTGAAATGCCCCCTGTACTGCTGCTGTGCAAAACGTTGCTTCCCCGAAGGTCTCGAGTTCCATTGGGGCCTGTAACTCACAACACAGCCCTGTTTCCGAATCCGTTTGGAGCTTCTCGGTGGTTCTCGTCCTAAAGGGGCACAGTTTACCAAGCAATTAGTATTTGAATTCTCCTCCTCCTGCACGTTCGCTCAAAGATTGGCTCCTGCCATGGATGGACATTCTGGTGTCACCATTGGGGGTTTTGGATAGGCTAAGCCCTCAGAATAGGCTCTCCTATCTCTTTCAAGCTGTTTCTCCTTGCGGATTCTAATGTCCCCCACAATTCTGTCCACTTTAGAAAAAAACTCATTTTAGCTGAACATAGAACTCGTAAATAACAGATCATTATGCAATTCCTTGTCAATCTCTGTTAGTTCATGATGCAAAAGATCAATAGATGTTCGATTGTGTTTGACCAAAATGTCCATAAGTTCACAACCCTGCTTATTAAACAGGGCTATAAGGCAGAATCAGGTAACAAGCCATTAGGGAACTTCCAGGAACTCAATCCTTTAGGAACAATTTTATTTTTGATGCATTCAGTGAAGTAAAGATTTTCTAACTGCAATTTCCTGCATTTCAACAATTTCGAATGGAAGACATGCAGGGACTCATTAAACAAATGAACATCACAATTAGAATTAGTACTAAAAGGTAGGTCTTTGTTAAGCCAAGTAGTCACATTACAAGGATTTCTATCCCTGCTGTCATTACATTAATAGGAGCATTCAAGAAGGTGTTACCTTGGCTACCAACAGTTCTAGAAGCATTGCCCAAAATAACATTACACGTAGAAGATGCAGCTTGTCCACTTCTTTGGCTACTAGACATACTAGCCTCCTGAGAAAATTGTTGTATAAGTTGAGTACGTAAACCAAAATTCTCCACCGGGTCCTCACTAGGGGTAACTGTTTGCTTTGTAACATCCATGAAGCACAGGACAGGAAAGTAAAACTCAAAACCAAAACCAAAACACCACACTTTCAACAGACATGTCTTGCTCCAAAATGCCACCAGACAATCACTTGAAGATTGGCTCCTGCCATGGATAGACATTCTGGAGTCACCATTGGGAGTTTTGGATAGGCTGAGCCTTCAGAATAGGCTCTCCTATCTCTTTAAAACTTTTTATCCTTATGGATTCTAATGTCCCCTGCAATTCTGTCCACTTTAGAAAAAAGTTTTTTATGTTAAGTTTTTTTGTGTTGGAAGGGGTTAAAAAGGATCTTTGAGGGAGGTCATTGGGTTGACATTGTTGAATTTAAAGAACTTTTTTGGCAGATAAGGTTGAATGCACAAGTTTCACCTGGTCTTAATGATACTATTAGTATTGCTAGCTTTTTAAGGTTGCATTCTTATTGCTTGTAACAATCTGTTTCTGGTTGCTAAGTGAGTAATTGTGTATTCTAATGTGTACTTAAATGTGTAACTCATAGAGGATTTTTATTGGAGTGTAAATTGTCATGTGACTTACTTCATGTGTTTTAAAGTGTTTCTTTTTGTAATACATTTTATTCAGAAGAAGCCAGATGATACAAGCTGATGAAAGCGCTAAATAAATTCATTTTTAGCAATTGTTTCGTGTCTGGTGGCATTTTGGAGCAAGACATTTATTTTGAAAGTGTGGTGTTTTGGTTTTCATTTACATACCTATCGTGTATTGTAAGTGGTCCTGGTACAAATATGCATATGCCTCTACCGCATGGCATTAGCTCACACTTATGAACTGCATCGGACTATGAAAGGTGGATTTTACCACATACCAGCCCTGTGTAATTGCAGACAATGTTTATGGATGCTACTCCAAACTCTACAAACAAATATTTACCCCTTTATCTCTGGGTTGGAGTTGCTCAGAAATAAGAATAGTAAGCATTAAGTGTACATGTGGCAAATCATTTTACATGGTGGATGTGGGGCCAAGGTCACCCCCCCCCCACACACACACACACACACACACACACACATATACCCACGCACACACAAGGCAACTGTACAGTTTATGTACTGTGTCTCTGAACTATACTTTTTTGAATTCTAAGATTCAAAATATAAAGGATTTTGGGAATCTCTTTGTGCCATCTACATATGCTAAAACAGCCACTAGTGACATAGAAAGTAAGTTGTTCTTAGATTTGCAATAAGATTACATAGATTGTTCAAAGTCATTATTCAAATACAGAATGTGAGCCCAGTGGGCAAGTAAATATCTTTTTAAAATTAATGGCACAAAATATACATTGATTAAGCACTGACATGGGAAAGTTATATTTTATTCATGCCATTACAATTTGTCCTTGAAGGCAAGGCTCAGTGGGGTAACACACATCCAACAACAGTAAGATTTCCTGCCATTGTCTGATTTATTTTTAAAGTATATTTAAATATTTTATTAATAAATGAATTGCATGCATGTAGTTTTCCATTGGTGGTGTGTTGTCATGGAGCCATATATCTGTGCCTGCAAAGCATGCTTATATCAATGATGCCTTCACTTAGGTTAAGTGGAGCTGTTACCTTTTTCTTTTAAATATTTTTCCATAGGTGTTTACCTTCTGGTTTTATTTTAATATGGAAGCCATATACACTTGCTTTGAATACCATTGTTGTATTTTATACATTTTCTTTAGTTTTTATTTATCTGTTTATGTGAATATTTAATGAGTCGTTAGGCACACATTCATGTATTTGTTCATGATGCTGTGTCTATGGTAAAGCCATAGTACAGTTGACAGTACGGTGCTATCCAGTGCTGTCTCTAAAACCATGCATTACACCATCCATTACAGCTATTTTTCACATTCTATAATATAGGATGGTTCTTTTATTACACTATTCACAATGAGTTTTGCAAAATAATTTTGACTCCAGACTGGCCGTTTTTCATTTACATTCCTATGTCACTGGTGGCTGTCTTAGCATTTGTCAAAGGCACAAAGAGATCCTTTATAACTCCCTTACCTTTAGTATGCCTAACCTCTTTTGCTTCCACCTGGTTGGTTACAAGCAGCAGATGATCTCATTTTGCAGATAAAATACTCATTTATTCCAGTGTTATAGCATGTAATCCTAACCAAATCCAACTGTCCCTTTAATTTGACTGCATCCAGTTGGACCTGACATATGCCACTGGCAGTTTACTCATTAACAACATGAATGCACTTTATTACTGCAACAACAGAAGAGTTCTGATCACCACTGCTTTATATTACATGGCTTTAATTTACTTGCTATTTCCCTACATGCTGCCTACTAGACTTGCTCAATGATTTGCTTATCTACTGCCCTACCTTTGCTAATATGCTTAAAGCAGTCAGCAACCAAATAATTTCAGTCTGTTTTCCAGAACACCTTTTGTATTGCTATATATCAAATTAATTCAGGGGACGTCATCCCTCCCTCAAGGAAGCAAGAAAGTTTGTGGTTGTCTAAATCCTGCCAGTAAAGCTTACAACCGTAACTATAGCTTCAGGGGTACTAAAGCATGCTCTGAGCCAGGACAGCCAGCAGCCTTTATCCCCCTCCTATCTATCCTGTAACCAACACACCTCCTTTCCTTCATAGTAACCCCTTTTACTAGCAATTACTCCTTCCCTAGTTCTAAATCAGCTAGCTCACATATAATATTACCTGCTAAAGTACATCTGTCCACTAGGAGGCAACCCTTATCCCATCCTTTATCTCCTGCTTATCCCTCTGTTTTCATCTTTCATTACATTACATTTCTTATGTCCTAGACCTGCTCTTAATTCTCTCACTTTACCCTTTGCTTCAACTGTCTACACCCAGCTATTTCTCCTAGACTCCTTACTTATCTCTGCTCTTACCCACTCCTGACTTACCTAACTTACCTTCAGTAGTCATCATCACTGCAGCCTCACTCCGCTCCCTACTCCGCTCTCATACCCTACTCCCAATTCCCACACACCCCCAGGGGTCCTACTCTTATACTACTTAACCGCACCCCTTCCCCTTCCCACCAATCACAGGGAACTATATAATTGGCCATCAAACTCCTATTCCCTCCTTCTCTAGCCACTCCCTATCTCTCCCACCACACCATCCACCTTTCCCTATCCACAGGGTTACAGATTACTACCTCTGACTATAAACCACCTCAAGACTCTAATGCTGAAATCCTTATTTCCAAACTTCAACTTAACACTTTCAAATCCATTATATTATCTGTATCTATCTACTTCCTGGTAATAAAAGTGCCACCTTAGAAGGTATCCTTTGCTGGCTATCTCAAATCTTCCCCCAAGAAACCACAATCCTAGGTGATTTTAACATTGATTGGAAGTGCTGTAGCAGTAGCCACCCTACCACCCTACCACCCATATTAACCTATTTGTTTTTTCTCAGACCATTACCTCCCCTACTAGGATAAACAAGCCTAATAAGAAAGAAAGTACCTTAGATTGGATTCCCATAAATAATCACCCCCAGACATATGAAGCTGGAACCATCCCTAATGATGTAAGTGACCACTCACTAACCTACATCATCAGGCATAAAACCAATCTACCCATCCCAACCACATTCAGGACAATTAAGACCAAGAAACATTTTAACCCTGATCTCTTCCAAAGCAAACTTAGAGCATGTGACTGGTCTCCCTTAAAATACCTCCCACTGGAGGAAGCTGTTAAATACTTTAATTCTAAATTCCTAGCCATACTAGATCACCATGCACCAACCCGTTCTATCAGAATTCGGACTAAATCTGCCCCATGGCTTTCAAAAGAAACTAAGCAAAAAATCCACCTTAGAAATAAATACTGGAGTAAATGGCGAATGACTAAAAACCCTGTAGACCAACAAAACTTCAGACAGCTGAGAAATGACACTAAAAAAGCTATACTGTCTGATAAAAAAAACTACTACCTACAATTCCAGCAGACTCACCATAATAAACCACAAAAATTCTGGGCAAGTATTAACCAACTACTACACCCAGGTTAATCCATTACACCAAACCCACAAGGCACAGACCTGGAGAATCCCAAGCATACTACCAATGCCTTCAATACCTTTTTTACTGAGGCCATTCAAACACTTGCCAGTCAGCTATCACTTCATAGTTTAACTATACCCAACTCTAACACAACCCCACCTCCTCCATTTCTCTTCCAACCAGTCCCAACAACATATATTCTCACCCTTATCCAAAAACTGAAACCATCCTCTCCTTCAGCAGACCAACTACCCGCTGAATATCTACAAAAAGCAGCCAAATACATTGCCTATCCCATTTCCATTCTGATTAATAGAACCATCAGTGAAGGACACATCCCTAGCATCTGGAAAGTCTCCCATATTATCCCCCTTCATAAAGGAGGAAACTCTACCGAATTCTCCAACTACAGTCCCATAGCCCTACTTTCTCCTTTGGCAAAGATCATGGAAAAATGCATCCATAGGCAATTGCTAGACCACCTAATCCAAAATAACTTACTTTCCAGCTGTCAACATGGATTCAGACCTTTCCATAGCACTACTACTGCCCTCCTTTCCATTACTGACTGTATTAACAAAAAATGTAACTATAATATGCTTTCCTCTGCACTGTTCATCGATCTGTCCAAGGCATTCAATATGGCAAATCACCAGATACTTATAAATATCCTCAAATCCCTGTCACTGGATGCACTCACTATAAAATGGTTCCAGTCCTACTTAGATAACAGACAACAGGCTGTGCTATGGCATAATACTCTATCTACCCACCTGCCCGTTAACCTTGGTGCCCCTCAAGGGTCCATATTAGGATCTCTCCTATTCTCAATTTTCATCAATGACCTTCACTTAGTAATTCCTCAAGCTACATGTATACAATACGCAGACAATTCTACACTTATATGCTCAGCCATATCTACATCTGAATTGCAGTCCCTAACCCAAAAGGTATCTAATACAGTAGAACAATGGTTTACACAGTGCTGCCTCGTCTTGAACCCCCCCCAAAAAAAAAAAAAAAAAAAATCCTCCTCTTTACTCCTACTCATAAGTCCTCTCCAATAGATTTCACAGTAACATCCAGTAATGGTACTCTCATATCTCCTGATCCGACTACCAAATTACTAGGTATCACCATAGACAACAACCTTAACTTCGACACCCATATCAATAATACTCTAAAAACTGTTAACAGAAAACTAATCTCTCTACACAGGATCAAACCATTCCTTTCTCCAGCAGCTAGAATAACTATTGCTCACACTCATCTAATCTCTACACTCCTCTATGCCTCACCCATATATACTAATCTATCAAAGAGCAACCTCAACAAAATGGAAAACTCCTACAATAACATTACCAGATTTGCCACAGGCAACCCATTTAGAACCCACCATTGTTATAATCTAAAGCAGCTAGGATGGTTTGAACTACAAATTCAGCTTAAATTCCACCAACTGACCATTACCCATAAGACCCTTTACCAACCTTCCAGTACTCCAATACTATCTACCCTCATTGTCCCCTATAATAATCTTAAAACCTTACGATCGTCACATAAACTTCTAGTAAATATTTGTAAATCTAACGACAGGGCTGGGGACTCTCTCTTCTCTAATACTGCTGGAAAATCCTGGAACCTTCTTCCCAGTGAACTTTCATCACTTTCCTCTATATCACTTTTCAAAAACCAACTGAAACTTTTCCTCAGAACACACTGCTTATGCCCCTGTACTAAACCTGACATATAAACTTGCTCTTCTCTCTAGGTTCTGCCTACCCACTACTTCTCATTAACAAGTTCTGTTTTCCTTAATAACAACAAAACCTTTTCCTTCTAGATAATGTTACTTACATCTTCTGGGAATACATATTATTGTGACAATTTTTTATTAATATAATTATACAATAAGCTGCCTTCTTTGTTATATTCTGTATTGTACCTGCATTGCGCATTGTATTATGAATTTTGTATTCAAGGAGCTTATCTCCCTGGGCCTCTACTGAAAATGGACATATATCCAGTTAGACTAGCCCGGTCAACAAATGTAAAATAAAATAAAATTAATAAATAAAATAAACTGAGTAGTTTCTTTTGGTGGTCTCATTATGTGAAACATAAGTTCATAGGAGGTTACTTGGCTAACGCCTTAAGATTCTTTACAAGTCTAGCCAATATAACCCGATTTTACCCTAATATGGTCCCTGGGGGCAAGAGGATGGTATTGGTTTTGCCTTTGCCTTGAGTATCTTACAAACTGCCCCTGTCCATAAGGGACATAGGTGTTACCCCAGGTGTGAATTTGTGATTCCCCATCCATTGACCCAAACTGTATTTGAAGAGGGTCAGGGAAAGTGTCTGCTTAATGTGAATAGGAAGCCTGTTCCAAAAAAGGAACAATCTCGGAGACACATATTTGTCTCTCCAGCATGTTTCGTTTGAGTTGCTGACTAAGTTTAGATGCCTAGATCAGGTGACCCTCATGCTGTTTGACTTGCAGATGTATAGCAGCTCCATCAGGGCTGGATTTGTGAGTACCTTGTATGTCAGCCATAGGTCATCCCTTAATAGTCAGTAAGAGACAGCGTAAAGGGATAGGGCTTTTAGTCTATCCACATAGGACATATTGTTTACACCCTAAATTTTCTTTGTGATGGACCTTTGAGGTCACTTCAGCTGCTGTATGTACCTAGTCAAGTACATGCCAAATGGTGCATTGTACTCAATTATTTGCCTAATGAGGGCTGAGTACAGTTAGACTATAACTTCCTTGGATCTGAATACCATACCTTTACTTATAAGTTGTGCCATATAGAAGGGCTTCCTCACCACTGTGAACACGTGATCATGCTACAAATGTTCATTGTTACAGTAATCACTGCTAAAAATGTTCTTTGTTATAGTAATAGGTGCTACAAATATTCAGGTTATTATCTATCTTTGAACCTAGATCTCTCACCTTTGAGTCTACTGTTAGTAGTGTGCTATTTATGCTGTAATTTGCAGGGGTATTTGACTTCCCAAAGGGTATGATAATGCATTTTTCACATTTAGTTTTAGGCCATGGTTTTGGCACCAATCATTTGTCTGATCTAGACCCTCCTGAATGATATCTACATCACTGGGGGATTCAGATATTGCCCCAGCTTGCTGTCATCAGCAAACGTTGTTACCCAGAGGCCTTGCATATTAGCTTTGATTTCAGAGAAGTATATTCCAAACTGGAGTGGTCCCAGCAGTGAACCCTATGGCACACCACTAGTAAATGGCCTCTTGCTGGATCTGCATTCACCCATTTTAGCCACATGTGTCTTGTCCATTAGCCAACTGGCTATCCATCTGCTGATGTCGGGATTTATGCCCAGTTTTGTGAGTTTATTTATATAGTACCTGAATGGGGAACTGTGTCAAATGCATTGATTAGGTCAAGGTAGGAGATATGTATTGTTTTAGCCTCATCCATAGCCTTAGTGACTTCTCAAATAAATCCACCACATTTAGTAGGCATGACCTGCCCTTGGCAAATTGGGTAGGGTCCAGTATTTATCAGGTCCATGATTATTCTTTCCATGGCCTTATATACAAGACTAGTCAAACTTATGGATCTGTAATTTCCCGGGTCAGTAGATGGTTCCTGTGTATGCATCGGAATAACCGTCTTTCACGCTATTGGAATAAAGCCATCCCAGAGGCTGTGGTTAAATAAAGATCCTAATCAGCCTGATAAGTCTTGATTTAATCTGTTTAAGAGGCAACTTGGTATATTGTCAGGCCTCATTGAAGCCATGTTTTTAGCCATAAAGAGCACTGTGGCAACCTGTTCTTTGGTGATAATTGGCAGTGAAGTGGTGTAGGGTATTTCTTGAGGAAGAGCTGGGGGTGATGGAGAGGTGAAATTTAAGCTGAATTTGTTGGCCAGCAGATTTGCTATATCGTCTGGCTGACTACAGGTGATCACAGGAAAAAGACCAACATGAAGGTAAACAAGGTCTGCAAAAAATCACAGAACAAATCCAACATATGTATACAGACACTGGAAATGCTCAGTGAAGTAGAAGCTTTTAATATTCCACAATATTCACAAAGCTTTCAGGTATGGCTACCCTTCTTCAATGTAATAAATGAATACATCTAACACAATGACTTCACTATATAGTTAATTAACAAAATCACATGACACAGCCAAGAAAATTCTTAAACAGCTAGCACACTCATCACAAACAAAGACAAATGCATTCAAAACATGTACCATACCTCCAGATCTCTGGTGTAGCAGTGGGCATACCAGTTGTGAAAACCTGTGCAAACCTGACTTTACATCAGTGGAAAGAACAGTTTGTGTTTGATGCACCACAAGAGTTCAACTCCAAGGTCACCTTTTATAAGCGATTTGTGGACAATGTTTTTTAATCTGGAGGTGTAATGAATCTGAGTTGTCTAACTTTATAAACTATTTGGATAGTACCATTACCTTTCATAAATTTAAATCTACCTTTTTTGCCACTGAGATTTCTTTCTAGATGTGAAATTAGTTAAGTCAAATGAGAATATCAGTACATCCATATATAAGTAAGATGTCCAAGTGAATAGGTATGCATATCAATGTAGTATGCATGCCCCCCATATATTTAGAGGTATAGCTAGAAGTCACTTGTTAAGAGTAAGTAGACGGAATGCCAGTGATGAGATATACATTGAACAGATGGATGAAATGATCAAAGGATTTAAAGAAAGAGGTTATGATAGTGATTTCTTGGAAGGGATAAAGTTGGAAGTTCTGAGAGATAGGAGTGGTTCAGCCAGACCTTATTTTGGTGGAGAGAATATATATTCTAATGTTTCAGCACAGAGGAGAGTGCAAAATTACTTAAGGTATACTACAACTTACAGAATAAGGATGAATAGAGTGAAAAACATCATATCAAAGATCTGGAGCATTCTTGAGAGCATGCCAGAGCATAAAGCCATTGCTGGCTCAAAACCCAGCTTTGCATACAAGAATTGTCCTAATCCTAGGAAGGGTTTATGTTATAAAGATTTTTCTTATAACACAACTAAAATTAATCCTGAGATGAGTAAGTTTGAGATTTTCCATGTTACAACTGTGTGAGCTGTAAACATATTATAACTAATGATAGCTTTATACACCCAAAAACAAATAAATTTAGCTTCAGTTGTTGTGCCAGTTGTAACACCATAAATATTGTTCACTTAGTTACATGCACTGTTTGCCCTGCATTTTATGTAGGCAAAAGCACACGTAAGCTTAAAGATCGGATAATTGAGCACACTTCTGAAATATGAAGATGTCTTACAACTAACGCTTTAACCAAACATATTTTAGAAAAGGGGGAGGAACCATGAATTTAAATTCAGGATGATACAGATTGTTTCAAAGAGTATAAGAGGTGGAAACCTGAATAATAAGGTAGATGTCACTGAATATAATTGGATTACATGGCTGCTGACTATAATGCAAAAGTTAGTATAAAACCTATATTAAAAAGGGAACAGAATATTTTACGCTAGTGGTTTATTAATATTTTATATGCAGTTTAAATGTATTTTTCACATGCATTTCCGTGCATGTAATTTTAAATGTTTTTTTTTTTTTTTTTTATGTATGTTTTTATTTTTAATTTCTGGTTATATGTACTTTTTTGCACATATTCTGAATGCATTTATCTTTGCTTGTGATGAGTGTGCTAGCTCTTTAAGAATTTTCTTGGCTGTATCATGTGATTTTGTTAATTAACTATATAATGAAGTCATTGTGCTAAATGTATTCTTTTGTTATCACACTGGAAGGGTAGCTATACCAGAAAGCGTTGTGAATATTGTGGAATATTAAAAGCTTCTACTTCTTTGAGCCTTTCCAGTGTCTGTTTACATCTGTTGGATGAGTATAGGTGATGCCATCTACCACTAATTCCGAACATTGATGAGTGCGTATGATTATCCTTACTTTTGGAGGATATTTTTACCTCAAAGTCTACTTTTAGAGGCTTGACCAGTCCTTTGATTCACTTGTTTAGACTAATGAGGGACATTTTGCTCTTTTATGCACATTTCCTCTTACTATTTGACAGGATTTTCTTTCTTTTGTTGTACAACCTACTAACACCAGGGGTCCACTAGGGTGGCTTGTTTTTGTGGTTTGGCCTGAGTTTATTTTGGTCTGTTACTTCCATTTCTATGCAGTTCTTTATTTGGTCATACAGGGCTTTTGTGTACACTTCTGCATATGTTTCTGTGTTTTCTGGACTTGAGAGAGCTTGGAAACTAGCTATGCTATCCCTTAATGGGGGTAAATTACCTTAGAGGAGTTCTTAAAGTTTTTAGGGTTAGGTGGTAGGACTAGTTTTACCTTTAATTCAAGGGAGAACATCTTGCGATCTGATCTTACCAGTGAGAATATCACACGAGGGAGTGCAGCGCTCTCCCATATTTGTGAGTACCAGTTCTAGGATATTTGTTCTCTTAGTGGTAGTGTAGACTAGCTGATGCAAGGCATTTGAATTTACAAAGTCAGGAAATCTTCAGGCCTGCATGTT
Organism: Protopterus annectens; assembly: GCF_019279795.1. Lineage (NCBI taxonomy): Eukaryota > Metazoa > Chordata > Ceratodontiformes > Protopteridae > Protopterus > Protopterus annectens. The sequence continues at coordinate 563,359,410 of NC_056741.1, read as the reverse complement.
AGTGGTCATGTATGCCTCTCAATTAATGGAGGGGTAGTTAAAATCACCCATGAGTATGGTATAGAGCTGAATGGTGAGTGATTCTAGTAACTTCAGTTATGCTACTTTGGTTTATTGGTTCATGGTGGGGTACCTGTAGCCAGCAAGAATACGGTAATGGATTTTTCACATGGTTGGTTGGACAAGGAGTAGCTCAAGCATGTCATATTGTTTGACCAGCCTTGAGGTGTGCTTACTTTTTATGTAGATAGATGCACCTCCGCCTACTGCTTGTTCATGTTCAGTGGGTGGTTGGAACATACGAAAAGTGTTATAGCCATGCACTGCCAGACTGCTTTCTGTGGCTTTAATCCATGTTCAGTAAAGAGACCTTTAAATCAGAGATCTTAACACAAGCATCACGCTGCACCTGAATGAATACATACATACATACATACATACATACATACATACATACGTATATACAGTATATAAAATCACAGGAAGAGGTGAATATAGCACCTACTATACTGACTGCAGTAGCAACTTACCAGTATGCAAAGCAAAGCTGCTAACATTAATTAACAACTCTACACAAAAGTAATAATGATAGCAATGGCTGTTATGTTACAATAAAGAGATCTGGGGTCTCAGCAACAACAGCTTTCTAATAAAAATAAAACACAACTGACAAAGAGTTTAAATAATGTTCAAAAAGTCAGGATCCACTAAAAATGTGTAAATAACAGAGTAACTGATCAATCAGCCAATGGCTCTGCTCCACTTTAACTCCCATTTTATGTCATTAGGATATAAATATTCTACAAATTCTCCCTATACCTTCAGGTATGCTTACATCTCATTGAGTTCTCTCTGTATTAGTAACAAAGAAGAAACATTTTTGCCTTAAGGTATTTATAATTTGCTTCCTGACATTCAAATGCACTTGTAGCATTCTTTTTTTCCCCATATTTCTACAATGTTGTTTTAATCTTGTGGTAAACTTCCCCTTAGTTTCAACAAAATAGGTCATCCCTAAATAGCACTCAATGTATACCACATTAGAATTTTCACAGAAATTCTGTTTACATAACACAATTTTCTTGTTGTTGACAAAAATATGATTTTCCATGACCATAAATCAGGAAACTCTACAATGGCTACAGATGTGTTTGTCTGTAGTACTGAAAAATGATGTGTTTCAAAAACAACTTTTGGAAGAAGCTAAGTAGATACACACACAATCTGAAATGGTGGCCCTTTTGAGAAAGAAGGAATAAACCTTTACTTAAACATTTTAGGAACAAAATATATTACACATTTATCCAGGAAAAGCATGGCACATTTTTTTGTAATTATCTAAATTGTTTATTTCCCTGAAATACGCATTATATTCATTTACGATATGCAATTTATTTGAATCACTATCGTTAAATTTAAGTTATGTACCCTTCTCATTAAAAAAGTAAGTTGTATGTATTGGTAATGCACAACTGCCAATAAGCTTTCCTAACATCCTGTATATCAGAGCCTCTGTTAATAAACAATTTTATTATGTACCTAGTATCATCTGAAAAGTCTAACCAATGACTGCACATGTGTTGAGCACAAAGAACTTCTCCACATGACAGTGACACAACCAAAGATGGATGGTGGCAACTAGTTCCATGATGGAAAATGCTGGTACTAGACTGCTTTATATATAATTTAATCACCACTAGTAATAATATAATATCTATGAAATGAATAAGATCTTCATGTCGGAAATAGGTGGACTCTAGAACTATTATCACTCATACTAGAAAAAACATATTATTTAAAGTATTGACTCTTATGTTTTCATATAAGTAATAAATTATCCATATGATGCTAGTAAAAAGCATATTATGTCACATAAATGGTACCATACATATATTCAATTTCATAGATGCCCATAACCAGGTCTATGTATAGGTTCATAGGAGTGTACAAAGCTAATGACCACCGGGGTCTTTTTAAGCCTAGCCAAGCATCCCAAGTTTCTGAAAAGTTCTGTTACCCTTGGCAATTATAAGCATAGTCTTGGGAGATGAAACATGTCTGAGCAGGGACCTGGAAGATGAACCACTTACAGGCTACCTATGTCCATTACAGACATAGGTGCCATGCCAGGGATGAATTTCCTGTTCCCCATATAACTGTCCAAATTACATTTGAATTGGGGTAGGGAGGAACTCTACTTCACATGAATGGGAGTAGTCTCTGGGACAAATACTTGTCTCTCCATCAGGTCCTATTTCTATCACAAGCACAATTTACGTTATTAGAATGGATAATTCTGGTGATGTTTGTTTTACAGATATGCAGGAGGTGCATCTGAGCAGGGTCTGACAATACATTGCATGTCAGGCATAGATCTCATCTCAACAGCCTGTAAGAGATAGAGTATAGGGATAGGGCTTTGAGGCAGTTTGCATAGAACATTTACTGTATTCTTTTAGTTAGGAACATCTGTGGAAATTCAAATTGTTGGATGTGCCTGGCTAGGTGCATACCAAAGGGGGCATTGTACTTAATGATAGGTCTGATGAATGCTGAATAGTGCATACAGTGGAACAATGACCTCGTTGGACCTAGATCCCATACCTTTGTTTATAATTTGCACAGCATAGAATGATTTCTTCACTACTGTACAACATGATGGTCAAAGGATAGATTACTGTCAATACGTCAACCCAAGTCCCTGACTACTTGATCAGCTCTTGGGGTAGTGTCATCAGTATGATAGTCACCAGGGGTGGCTGACTTCCTGAAGGATACTATTATGCATTTATTAGCATTTACTTTTAGTCCATGGCTCTGACACCAGTTATCTGTTGGTGACAGCCCTTCTTGCAGAACATTTGTGTCAATGGGGGATTCTATGACTGCTCCAGATTTGCAATCATCTATAAATTTGGTCAGCCAGAGGCACTTGACATTGGCTTTGACTTCATAGAATCAGATGCCAAAAAGGAGCAGTCCAGGACCAATCCCTGAGGGACTTTCCTGGTGGCTGTCCTCTTTGTAGAGGTGGACTCCTCAGTTCTAGCCTCCTGGGTCCTGTCAGTGAGCCATCTGGCTATCCACCAGGTGACATAAGGATTTATACTTAACCTCTTGAGTTTGTCAACAATGTCTGAGCTGGGTATTGTGTCAAATGTCTTGAGGTGGATGGTGTGAACCATTTTGCCCTTGTCCATTGCTAGTTCACTAGGTTGAATAGGCATGACTTGCCCTTGATGAAATAAAAAAAAGGTTGGGTCCAGTGTCTGGAGATTTCCTATGTCATCATTGATCATTTCCATAATAATTTTTTCCGTGGCTTTGCATATGAGATTTGTGAGACTTATGGGTCAATATTTTCCAGGATCTGTAGATGGCCCATCTTTGTGCAGAGGGATGATAGTTGCTCTTCTGCATTCATGAGGCATGAAGCCCATTTGGAGGCTACAGTTAAATGGTTATTCCAGACAACCTGATAGGTCATGTTTCATGCAATTTAGAAGACATCCTGAGATATTGTCAGGGCCCAATAATGCAGTGTTCTTGGCTTTAGATAGATCCTTGAGGACCTGTTCCCTAGTGATAGTAGGGGGAGTTATATTTGATTGTACTTCCTGAGGAGAGACTGGGGGAGGAGAGAGCAATGTGAAGTCAGAGCTGAATTTGTCTGCCAGTGGGTTTTCTATATCTTCTAGCTCAGTATTGGTGGCTCTGTTAACAATGAATGTGTAGTGCCTTTCAGGTTGTAGGCATATCTAAAGAATGTCTTGTGGCTGTCCTTGACCTGGGAGGCCAAATTTACCTCAAAAATGGCTTTGGTAGTCTTTATTTGCTCTCTGAATTGTTTGTTTATTTTGATGATAGTGTTTTTATCCTGCTGGGTACTACACCACCTAACTTTTGCTATGATTTTCTTCCATCCGTTATACAGCCTGGAGATGTTATGATTCCATCAGTGCAGCTTGTTTTTTGAGTTGGATCTGTACTTACTCCTAGTGGGTACAGCTCTTTCTGTGCAGCTATTGACTTGCTTGTATAGGGTTTCTGTGAACAGTTCCACATAGGCAGCAGTATTCTCAGGGTTAAGTGGGGCTTGAAATCTTGGCAGGTTATCACTTATTAGTAGGAAGTTGGCCTTAAGTTAGTTACTGGACATTTCAGGGTTAGCTGGGGCTTCAGGTGTTATTTTTACTTCAAAGGAGACCATTTTGTGGTCTGAGCTTACAAGACAGGACGTTACACAAAGTGGTGCAGCACTCTTCCATATCCGTGAGGACCAGATCCTGTATTGTTGCATCCCTGGTCAGCATATCAACAATCTGGTCCAGGGAGTGTGTATTTACAAAATCCAGGAATCTCTGTGCCTGCACATTTCATGTCATATATGATTCCCAGACAATAGTGGAGTAATTAAACTCATCCATGAATATAGTAATAGGTTGGATGATGAATGTTTCCAGTAAGCTTAAATGCTTTGTTGACCTGATTAGTGTCACTAGGCTAGTAGCCTCTTTTCAGGAGAGACTGGAGGTGGTATTTATACTACTAGGGGACATTTGTCCAGTGCATCAGGAAACTTTCCTTACTTTTTTCAATAGGTGCAGTGAGATCTTTTACATCCACCTGATTTACCACTAACTCAGACAGATGGGGCCACAGTTTTATGTCTCATCCAAAGGAATGGGCAAAACGTGTTTCAAGTCTTGTTCCTTTCTTTTGACAATATAGCTGTCCATCAAAAATAAATAGTTATAATTTAGACAGAACCAAACTATTTTACTCACAAGCTAAGTGATAGAGTTTAAGTTCCAAAAGGAGTGCAATGTCTCTAATCCTATATTATGTTGAACACTAGTACATAAATATTTCAGGTGAACTGTGACCCAGAAAGTAATCTTATCAGTTTAAATTGTATAAATGTCACATAACAGTCTAGCTTTATGAGTTTAGCTTTACAACAAATTTCCTAAGATAGGTGTTAATAATAGCTATTTCCTCTAAAAAGCTTTCAAAACCACTAATAATCCCTCTGCTTGGAAGATCAATTAAGGTTTTATGTACTTAGGCAGACAGTATAAAATTGGAATCAGAGCTTCGTGCTTTAGCAGTACTTATAAACTTGTTTACTTACAATGCAAACAAAACAATTTATCTACAATTTCTGAATATCTGTTTTGGCTTTAAAATATTCTGCCTTACTGGATGCTTTACAAGTCTCTGAATCTGAAAGAGGATCCACGCATTTGCAACTCGTTAATGAGCTCCTTCTGTTTGTAAAGGTGCAGGGTTTGAATCCTTCCACTGGGGAAGAAGTTGGCATAATGGTTAAGGTCTTTACCTCACAAATGCTAGGTATATGGTTTGATTTTAACCTCTAGTTGTTGACTGGGCTTGTAATAGTCTCAACTGATAGCGTAAAATATACCTATGAACCAATAATACCCTGCTCTACCAAATGATTATTATAAAACTTACTTTATAGCTTTTGAAAAATAATTTAATAAAACCAGTAATACATCTGGATAGTTTATTCCTCTCAGTCAGGTAAGAGCAAAACAAGTCACAAGGTTGATGTCTTTTGTTAATTTGGGTTAGGCAACAATCAGAAAAGATCTGTGCAATCCTAAATGTACACACACACACACACACACACACACACACACACACACACACACACACACACACACACACACACACACATGTAAAGAGTTAGAAAATGACAATCAAATGCAGTTACTCATGAACGTATTCTGAAATATACATTTATCCATTTAGATGGCTGCAGCCTAGTTCAGCTTAGGTCAAATACGCATATTTAGTGTTACTTGAGTTCAGGCAACAATCATAACAGCTTAAAACACTACTAAATGTACATACATATATGTAAATAGTTGGAAAAAGACCATCAAATGCATTTGCTTATGAAAGTATTCTAATATATGCATTCATCTATTTAGATGGCTGCAGGTTGTTTCAGACATCTTACTTGCAGCAGGTGTACTGATGTTACTAGTTACTGACGTTACTCATATCTGCTCTTACTCATACTAGGTATCAATACAAGTGTACTGACATTACTAGTAACTGTTCTTACTGATACTAGGTATCAATACAAGTGTACTGACATTACTAGTAACTGTTCTTACTGATACTAGGTAACAATACAAGTGTACTGATTTTACTAGTATCTATTCGTACTCATACTAGGTATCAATGCAGGTGTACTAATGTTACAAGAACCTATTCTTACTCATATTGTGTATCAATACTTGCTTTATACTTCATATATATAATGCATTGTGTGTCATTCCTTGGTGTATTGCCTGAGTTATGGTTGAAAAGGGCTATCTGGATCAGGCCAGACCACCTGATTATCAACCATATTAATAAATAAAGCAGATAAAAGGAACAGGAAAGAGGTAAGACAGAGGAACAGTATTTAGGGATCATTGCTTTAACTGTGAGTATACCAAATAGTGTTGAACTAAAGCCCACCCCATGATAAAAAAAAAAAAACACATAAGTAGATAAGATTCAAAAATTGACACACAGTATGAGGTAATGTTAAATCACCTTAAAACCTAGTGAATACTGTTTTGCTTTGATTTAACTGTGGAAGAAGTGCCCGATTACTAGCAAGGGTGGACATTTCAAAGAAAAATTAGGAAGTCTGAATAAAAATATATGGTGAGATGCCTCTGAAAGAAAGAGAGTGGTTTAGGGTAGAAGTTACTTGCATAACGAGACAATAAAGAAACTTGTGGGAGGCACTACGATAACGATATAAAATAACGGAGCAGTTAAGAATCAATAAGAAAATAAACAGACAAAAGTTAGAATGGTCATTCAGGAGGTGAGAGGATGATGGACAAAAGAAGAAGCAAGTCTGAAAGAAAGACATTTTTTGTGGGAAGTGGAGAGCATGATAAAACATGTTCAAATAAATGAACAGCTAAAGAAAACAAGTAGAGAAGAGTTTGAAAGTGTATTATACGTCATTGTAAAATACAAAAATTAAAAAAGATATTTGTCTGGTTCACTAGTGCCTGATGGTCTGACCTTTTATTTAGAATGATTACACTGGGGGGGATATTTCTTTTTTCGTGTTCAATGTTATTATGTTATTACAAAAGGCTAAACAAAGCACCAGACAGACAGCACACAGACTGGTTCTTCACTGATGTAAGATGTAGTTAATATGCACAAAGAAATCATCCCAACAAAAATGTGAAATACGTCTGAATTTGCTGTCTTTGCCTCTTATTACACTAAGCAAGTCATTGATGTTAAGCAAACATTCTTAAAACTGAACTAGAGAATCTTCACATATTTCACATAATACTATGCACATTGTAGGGTATGTACAGTTACTCTGCTCTCTAGGATACTGTTGTCTAGGAAGTATGCTACCAGTAATGTAGTCACCTTTTTTAGAGAGCAACTGTTAAGGAGTGCTTTTTATTTTCTCTTTTTCCAGATAAGACTTGTTTAAAAAAGCAAGATTTTTATAACTGGATAGGATCTGTCTATCCTTTGTTGTCATGCTTAGTCTCACTAGGCTAGTAGCCTCTTTTCAGGAGAGACCTGACCTAAGACAAGCAAGAGGAAACACATAACAAAATTAATCTTAAAATATGCTTGTTTACTGAGTGTTAAAACTGCAACACTGAGTTTTTGAAAACCCATTTTGAAACAACCACATGGAGGAAATGATTATTTTCTTTTTGATACTGGGTGACATTAATAAATTAGTTTCATGCTTCTGACACATATAGCAGACCACTTTATTTGAATATATGATAAGAAGAACTCTAGGAATAGTAACATATTTGCAAGTAAGATAAAGGAAATAATAAACCAGAAAAGACAATATTCTGTCAGTTTCATGATAATAAAATCTATAGATTTTGAATTATAGCTGACATCAAATTATTAAATTGTGTACTATTTTCAAGCAACTGTCTGTTTTGCCATGTATTGCAACACATGGCAATTAAGGTCAGAATCTAATCTGGAGTACTACACTATCAATAATCTAAAACTTGTTGAGTTTGGATTTCATACCATGCCTCTAACATACAGACTGGTGAGTAATAAGTTCCAATTTTAAATGTTTGTTCTGTCTAAACCAACATATAGTTTGGCTACTTCTTTCCCCACAACATCTAGAAGTGTCAATACATCTTGATGCAAGATCTATATCTCAGTTTGTAGAATTGCCTGTAAAGAAAACAAGCATTCTTGTTGTCTTTTATAGTTACTTTTGCAGTTTCTCCAGTGACTGGGTTATAAATGATGAGTAGTCTTTCTTACAAAATACTTCCTGACAAATTTTTACCAAAAAAACTAAAGACCAGGCTGTGCAGATGCAATTCAAGCTCACAGGTACATAATAGAACAGGTATGGTTCTTGAATTATTTTTCACATCATACAGTCCTTATATATCCACATGTGATATCAATTTCCTATATAATGATCTTCTGGCCATTTCAAGGCTAAACTCAAAATTTAGAAGATAACATTTATGTAGTTCATGCCCACAGTTTGGAATGTCACCCTTTTAGTATTAAAGTGGCCTATGTGGTTTATAAATTCCACAGTTACTAACTTCTGTGGCTTACCAGATAATAAAGGCATGTTTTCATGTTTTGCACAACTGCTATAGCTACAGACGTTAAGTATTGCAATTATCTTTTAGTCAGTATAATCCAATCAACATTGTATGCCTTAAAGGAGCATTGTTTTGCATTTGCCCCTCAGTAACTCCTCTGCTGTGACCTCTGAGGGAGGCACGCCCTCACATATACTCTCACACATTCAGCCACACAATAGTGTAGATATGGTTCCAGCTCATTGGTGGACTTCTAAGTCCCGATGAGAAATACGAAGGAAGGGCAGGCCAGGTGAGGTCCAAAAGATAATGCCCTGTTCTGGATTTCAGGAAACAAATCACAACACTGAAGAGAACTTTCTTTATTTCAGGTTGGAGGTATTAAAGATTAGACACATATGTGTGTCCCAAAATAGAGTAGCTATCAAAAAATGCTTTCCCTGTCACTTAGACAATTTAACTAAAAAATTAATGGTTTTGTTTATAATATGTCCAAGAACATAACAGATTATGACCTTATAAGCATCCTTTAGTGAAAACGTACACCTCTGGGAAATGTCATCATTTTGTTCTTATATGTCAGTGTGCATGGAGTATGTGTAAGCAGTAAGTGGGTGCAAAGGGAAGGAATGGTTGTTTATTTACTCACTCAAAAGATATTTGCAATTTGATAACAGAAAAGTTAAAAATTATTACGGATTCAGGATGCTAACAGGTTGTTAGGAAAATGGACACTGAGAAAATGCCCATTCCCAGACAGCACCATATATTGAGTGAAGTCATGACTGAGAAATACAGTGTGCACGTGTAGACTCTGATAATTGTATCTGTTGATTAATTTATTTCACTTTCAGCTTTATGAATGAGTTATCATAGAGGATGGTTTTCTTTCTTTCCCCTTCAGACATAGTGTACCAATACACTTGCAGATTGGTCACTCATCTCTGTACTCGCAGATTAGTTATCTATCATATTACAATACATACAGTGAATATGGGCAGGGAACTGCACAGGGATTGTTGATAGATTCGTTAATGATTTTTGTAGCCTTCTTCCCTAAATGAATACATGAACAGATAGATAGGCATCTTTCTTCAGATACTCATCTAAAATGCATCACATGCAGAAAACACTGACAGTGTTTCTGAGCACTAAATTCTTATTGTGATTCAAGCCTCTGTGGCTTTGTAAATGAATATAAGGAAAATCACTGAGCAGAAGTAGCCAAGTTTTAAAAAATTGTAAGGACTTTAAAGGAATCTGTAATAGTTTTCACTGCTAAAATGTCAGTTGCCTTATAAAGGGTTGCTATAGTGACTATGATATTCTGTTTTCCTTTTCGAGTTCCTCTTTCATGGTCCATTAACTGTTAGTAAGTAGTTCTGCTCTAAGTTTAACTGTACATTACTGTCTGCCTCAATGATCATGGCTTCTTATTTCTGTCTATAATGTGTTTCTCTATTTAAGTTTAACTCTGTGTTCTCCAGGTACTCCAGTTTTATCACCCCTCATAATTTCCACACATTAAAAATGTGTTTTTCCTTGCACTGTGGCCCAAGCCATCACTGAAAAATGTCCATGGACCATCCTACTCAGTAAACAAATGATAAAATAAACTCTGCCCTCCAGAATGAGAGGATCCCACCTCTCTTACTTCCACCCATCCCACCAGAGGTCAGGCATCTGACTTTCTCATCTTAAATCTACACAATTTCTTGTTGAATACTTATATTGTTCTTGATGCTATATATCTCTGCAACTTTCTCATCTACCTTTCTTCAACTCTTATTTCTCCAGTTGTTTCATTGTTGATTTTCTTTAGCTCAAGTAATATATTTGCTGACCTGCTGTTAACAGTATAGAAAAATGTGACAAGTGACTGCAAACAATTTTATTGACCACTAGTGTGGCCTGAAAATTATTCACTTATAACCAGACATGTGCTAGTTACTTTCTTACTTAGTCAACTTTTCATGTGGACAACCTGCTATATCAGAAACACACCTACTGATTATTAGGTATGTTTCTGCTACGTCAGAAACATGCTTAATGATCAATAATCCCTTTGCCCCATACAGTCATGGATAGCTCTGTACTACTAATCCAAAGCAGAAAAAGCTGCTGGGAAGTATTTTTGCTTGCAAGCATCCAAACTGGGGATAAAGATTCCACAACTCTTAATCATTTTCAGACAGTTGCCAGTTCTTTTAGGAGACATCGGGAATAATTCAGATTCAGCGGATTGTACTTTCTCCACTGAGGCAAATTACATCATCCCTTTTTTGAACCATGCCAGCGAAATTAGGAGTCATGAATGAAGGAAATTCCTGTAGCTTCTCCAAGCATGTGAAACAAAGGTCTTCCCTAAGCCTATCCAAATGCAATTTGGACCAATGGATGGAAGATTGTAAATTAATTCCTGGTTTATCACCTCTGACCCTTATGGACAGGGACAGTTTGTAGATATCCTAAGTCACAGGCATATATCAAAGCCATTCTAGCTCATGGGCATTGATAATTGGGAAAATTGGGGAATGAATGACTAGGCTGAAAAGGGCTCTAGGGCCGTTAGCCTAGTAACCTCCTATGATCTTATAAACTACATGAAATTCAAGCTTGGATTTGGAAACACACACACCTCCCATACTAATAGTTACTGAATCTGGTATGAAAGCAGAAGTCCCACCCTAGGTGCTGTACTTCACTGGATAGCAGGCCTTTTAGACATGAGAGTCCTAAAAAAGAAATAAGAGACATACTGTAAGGGTTTTAACTTATGAAGGACAATGTTCTGTGCATATATCTGGCCATTTTGTTATTTACTAATGAACATAGCCCTAAGCAATGTTTGCAAGGATTATCACCCAATATATTGAAATTACTAAACCTGTGTCTATTTCCACATTCTATCTCACTTATGGGTTATGACAGCCACTACCAGATCTTGCACAACACTTAATATCATGGACTGCTAATACTTGAGGACTTAAATGTCAATTTACTAGGGTCCCTACATGAGGCTATAAATAATATATTTACAAACCTATGACAAACACAAATGCACAGACTTCTAGCTAGCCCTAATTTTTCCATAAAAAAATGACATTCTGCTAAATCAGATCACTGTAAGCAATAGTGGAAAAAATCAAGAGCTTGCTGCCCTACCAACTAATGTAAATCGTCACTTAATTTAGCTTTACATGTCTACTTAAAGTTTAAGAATTTGGGGTTTGACATTGTCCACCTTGAATCAAATCATCAGCTAGTTCACACTTGCTGGTGGTATAGTTACTAACCCATATTGGTTTACAGTTCTTGCATGTGAAACAGCAGAACAGGTGTTTGCCATTCTCACAATTATTCTCATTTGGAGGGGGATAGACAACCAGTGCTTTTACAAAAGCCTATGTCAGCTACTTTAAATGATAGCTGTAGCTTAGAATCTGCATGCAACAAATAAGAGAACTTTCTAGATGGACCTATGTTGATATTCAAAACAAAATGGAAATAAGCAGCTATGCAAAAGCAAAAGGTAGATCATTCTAGAGAATAAAAAAGTGGATTAGAGATCATCCAAAATTTCAAAAGATTGTAAAAAAACATGAAGTCAGTTACTGACACACCCCATATTGAAAACTCTACAAATGCACCATCTATAATGACTGCTTCAGCATTTCTCTGCAGGAAACTTCAGAAAGGAGTTTAGTTGATATTGTACAAATGTACCTGTACTTGGAGAACACAATGCAATAAGACAATACCTTTAATCATGTGTCTGCAGTGCCACCTTTCTATATCCAGAAAGATAGAAGTGATTAACACATCTGACCAGCTCCCAGGTTATGGCAATCCTAGCACTGACAATCCACAACATTGTTTTTTAAAGTAGTCCAACAGTTTCTTGTGTAAACCCTTGCACATAGATTCTTCCTTTTGCCGTTGTACCCTTTCTACAGTGGCAACACCTGTTATACCATCAGACTTTTGCCCTATCTCCCAAACTTATGTTTTTGCAAAAACTCCGTGGAAAAATTATGTATCAGTTAGTACTTGAATATAAAGAAACATGATCTAGTTAAGTAATTCAACAAATAGGAAAAGCAAAGATTCACACACACTACTCATTATGGCTCAGTGAACTGCTACACCTTTTAGAAGGTGAGAAAGTAGACACCTAACTGAGAGCGGCATTTAGCACTCAGATATATAGAAGGTAGAGATGTTATTCCAGTATCTAGTCTCAGCTGGTTCAGTAGCTTAGTGGAATAGCAGCAAAAACAATGATCTAGAGGGCCTAGATTTAAAAACTAGATGAGATGTGTACTTTGGGTGTGTGCTTCTGGACAATGACCAGGCCTTTTCTTCTAAACTCTTAAGTGATATAGCTGCTTACATTGCACCACGGCAATATCTTTCAGTATCTTCCAATTCCCTCATTGTCTAATTACGTACATGTGTTATTGTACTGGGAGAGTTTACAGGTTTTTGTACCTTGGCTGAGGTGATGTCTTGATGTAATTCCTCTACTGATTTGTTGATTCACTTCTTTTTTTCTCATTTGTCTGTTTCATGGTTTAATTTCTCAGTGTTGGCATGTTTCAGTTAAAAGGCATACAATGAAGACTGACATTTGGATGCTAACTAATGTCATCCTTACAGCTTCAGACAAGTTCTACTTACAAAGAATCTGTTCAGCGACCTGACAAACACATTTAATGTGATTAAATCATGACTAACTATTAAATACATTATTTAATATGGGCTTTGTTCAAATTTCTTTAACATCTTTTGCAAGTTACCTCATTAATAGAATATTCCAGGTCAAGCTCTGGTCTTCACTCACTGAACCAGCAAATTTAGCTCTAGGAGTGCCATAAAGATCTGTACTTGGACTACTATTATGTACTTGGACTACTATTATTCCACATACATGTTAACTTTCTCCTATCAAGTCTTGCCAAAGTATGTTCTGTACTTTTAAGTAACTGCACTAGTTGTCTATAGATCTTCTGCAGCTCAGTGAGCAATTTCTTCACAATTAAAATAACGTTTAATACCTTTCTTACTCCTACAGCACTAATTTCAAGAATAGCAATTACCATTACAGTCTAAAAGCACAAAAGTAATGGGGGAATTCAAAAAGGCACCGCAATGTTAATTAACCATGTGCTATCTTTCCCCAGAGCCACCTCCAGGAGGGCATCTATATGCCAAACTATTCAAGTATTCACTTGGCCATATAGATCAGCATAGCCAGCCCCACCATATCAAGATGGTGAACATGGTCAGAAGACTGTGATCATCTACCAAACACGAATGTAGCGCAGGGAAGGGAGGTGGGAGATTACTAGCCATAATGGCACCTATAGCAGTACAGATACTGGGGCTGAGGGAAGCACTAGCCATCAGGGAAAAGTACAACGATGTCATAACGGCACTTACAGCAGTACAGTTAATGGGAGTGTGGGGGTGGGTGACACTGAACAGTGAGCAAACTACAATTGTGCTGTAATAGCACTTACAGCATTACAGATATTGGGGGAGGAGGTTGGAGGAAAAACTAGCTACCAAGGAAACGACACTTGTGCTATAATGGCACTTACAGCAGTATGGGGATCTGGGGAGGGGTTGAAGGTAAATACTAACTACCAGGGAATACTCCAAACTCTTGTGCATTAATGGCACTTCAACTAGTACAGTGATTGGGGGAGGACTACTAGATAGGGGGAAGGCAAGCAAGTCAGAGACAAGTATGAGGACAGTGGTGTGTGTGAGTTTGTGCCTGAATGTATAATTAAGTGTGTGGGAGAGTGACTGAGAGGGCGATGCCAATACCTACATGAGAAGCAGCACTTAACTACCATGATGTGCAGATCAGCAATGACCCGCACTACATAGTAGTAACTGCAAATCAGAGGGATTCAAATTTGTCAGTAATGAGGTTGTTCCTCATCACAGCTGATACATCTCTGAATCACAAAATACCATGTTGTGGAAACAGGGCCTTTTTTATTGTGAGCCATACAGCTCATTCTAAGCTCTTTCTTTCACAAATCCTCAGAAATATGTTTGGAATAGCAGCAAAACTTAAACAAGAGAAGCTCATATGCCCTGTCATTACACTTCAAGGTAATGTGGCTGAAAATATCTTCTAGTTTAAATTTCTGAGTGGTGTCTATATCCAACAGTGTCCCTGGAAGATCATGTTAAACAAACAAAATCTAAAATTAACAGTGCATTAAACTGCTGCTGGAAAATGTCTTGACTATTTGCAGCATAAGCCTGATTAGCATTTTGTAAAGGAATACTTATGCCAGATGTTGAATGTGCTTTATACGCCACCAAGAACACTCATCATAATAAAACCACATAATGAACATCTCTGTGATACCCCCAGGAAACTAGTTGGTTATCTGACAAATAGGGGTTGACCTACTACTGTGTACATTATTATTAAACTGTATCAGCTTGACACCCCCCCCAATTACCTCAAAATCAATTTTCAGTCCAGTACAATATTTTCCAAGATTAACCTCCTCCCCCATAAGACAGTTCACAGAGCTTAAACATTTTGGACCTCTATTATGTACTCATCTGAAAACAAAGAAGATTATGTAAATGCTTAAAATATCTCCCAATTATATAATCATTCAGTAGATGACTCCCTTCTTAATATGCATAAAACATATTGCAGTATTTATTGGGATGCTACCATACATAAGCAGATTACTTAATTTTGTCAATGTATTTTTGGGCATTCTGCCTTGACCTAGTCTGTTGTCTTTTAGTGACACAAGGAGACTGAGTGAAAAGTTGCCTTCATGTAGGCTAAAGGATTACACCTGACCCGCTCTGTATGGCATGACTAATGAGAATGTTGTTTGCAAATCCAGTAAGAAAATATTAGTCAAATGGACTTCAATATTATGTGTTGTGTAAAAACATGAATCATTTATTGAATCTCAAAGGGACAGTGCAATCCACATGAAATAAAACCCTAAAAACTTGGAAGGTCATATACTGCTTGAACAATGTAAAGCAGTATATTCCCTTTAACAGTAAATACAGAGCTTCACGTTCATTCTGAGAAAACGGCTCATGAAAGATTTAACCAAACCAAATACTAAAGGAACTAAGGGAAACTGAACTGTTTCACTGTCAGTAGGAAATAGCCTCCATTACTGGGTTGAAGAGATTTCAAATTGCTTTACTTGCTGCCTTCTTGTTTATTGAAGCAGCTCATGTTAAGTTTCTTAGTCACTGAAAGAAGAAAGAAGTAGGACAGTGTTTTAAGCAATGGAATTTGGGTTTACTGAAAGATTTTGAGTATAGGGTGCTTAAAACCCGAGGGAGATGAGTGTTTTACCAAACTAATATCCCAGGAAAAGGTTCCAGCCTTGTCACACTTAAAAGAGACTTGGCTAATTTGTAGAATTATTACATGCAGTTATGTTTCTCCTTACATTCTTCCATATTATTTTCATTTCTAGGTTTACTAAATTTTGGCATATCCACCAGCCCTAGGTTAGTCTTGATTTACTCATTGCCTTCACATTTTTAATTATATTTACTCTGTTGTTCTTTTGCCTTGCTATAACAACTTTTCTTACATATTTCATGTTCTGCATTTAATGATAAACAGTGATGACTGTTGACTTCAAAGCAATGAGGACTGCAGGAACCAACTGATTGGGTGGAAAAAAATAGATTGGGGTGGAGGTGTATTACAGCAGGCCAGTGACTGTTTACCTATGATAAAACAGTAGTCAGCATCCATCACTTTCATCCAATGCCTGCCCCAGTACCCATTCTTTATATCCATTTTATGGACTATACACACCTCAGATGTCCTATTGCAATCGACAGGGCTGGCCCTAGGTAAACTGAATCCCTAGACAAAGGACTCTATGATGCCCCCACTTAAAACAAAAACACAAAAGAACAGACAGTGAAAGACCAAAAGGGTGACAGGCCAACATGAAGTTTCCAAAGTACTTTTATAAACTGACAAGCACTTTTGTCTTACTAAAATTATAAAATTTCTTCAGATAAAACATTACAAAAAAGCTAGTTTAAATATCCTATCTAATTACATCATTAACCATCCCTCCACTGACTCTTATACATCCCTCATTGCCACCTCAGTTTACCCCTCATTGTGGCCTCCTCTGTCCATCCTGACAGAATACTACTTTATGTTTTTTATTCCTTGTCTTATACTTCAGCTTTTTCCACCATCCTTTCAACACAGACTAGCTTGACAAGTCTGCACTGCAAGAACTTTGGAGGAAGTAAATAAATTATGCAATGAGTCTGGGGACAACTAATCCCCAGAAGCTATAGAATGCTAGATGATCTGAGATGAATTTTAGTGCTTGTTTCCAAGCTTTTGATGCAATGATGACCTGAAAAAAATTAAAGAAAGAAATTCAGTCTTGCCTTTTTTTCAGTCTTACTTTATTCTTTCAAGGAAGAAATAAGTTCAGTCCAAAGTTTAATATTCAAAGCTGACTGTGTAGCAGTTTCTAATAAATTTAGATGACAAATGTTCATCAGGATACATAAATCTTACATGGAAATAGTGCTTACTGCCCAACCTCCCAAAAAAAGTGTGCACACCTGTAGTGTAAGATAGTGATGAAAGTAAAATGAACATATGCCACACACACACACACACACACACACACACACACACACACACACAAACATACACACTCAAACTCAAACTGCATGTCTACCTATAGGCTAACTGGGGGAATGCCAATTTACCTATGGGATGTCTTTGGAGTATGGGAGTAAGTCAGTGCACCTTGATAAAACTAAGTTAGGGATGAGGAGGACATGAACATTCCACACAGAAGAAGCACAACAATGAACACAAGCAGGAAACTAAGCAGTGTGAGATGGCAACTCTAATCATTGTGTAATTGTGGTAATGATCATTTCCACATGTTGCATACAATTCACACCTTTGCCTGTGATGGAAATGAATTAGTAGCAATTTGTTGCACTTAGATACAATGCAGAAAATACTCTCACATACAGTCACTTTTATTGACAGCTCATGCAGCCAGCAATTGTAGCAACTTTATTGATTATGCACAACTCAGGTGTCTGTGTTTAGAAGAATGACCACAGGAGACTATTCCAGCATGCTTCACTCAAATGTACACTGGTTCTGTAAAGCCAGATTAATGATTGATTAATTTGATGCTAACAGCAAAGTCATATCATTTGCATTCATAGAGAGCCCCTATTGAAGTAATGATAGTAACATTGTTGACAAATAATAGTCACGGTGTTGTTGTTCAACTTGATTCACACAAACTAAAGCCACAGTAAAGGGTGACATGTAGTTGTGTGACATGCTTCACACAACTACGTTATTATTGAAAAGCCAGAATAATGACTCTTTATTTGAGCAAATGACAGCAGAATCAGTTTCTGTCACAGTCACTGTTATACACAAACAGACCATAAACTCAGGAATTACAGTCCCTTTGTTGACTACAAACCTCAGATGCCTGATTGTGATAAAAGTAATAGCCACTATAGTCTATTTCAACTTAATTCACACAAACATTAGCCATAGTAAAGTATTTCAGTTTGATTCACACAAATACATATTAGGGCTGCAAAGCCAGAACACTTACTATAATTTGAGCAAATTACAGCACTTTAAGTTATGTTCATCCACAGAGAGCACATGTAACAAGTAATTTTAGCTATTTTATTGACTGTGTGCATTTCAGATGTCTGTAACAAAATAATGGCTGTGGTTCAACTTTGTTTCAATCAGTGGTCACAGTAAATTATTCTAATTTGCCTCAAATGCACACTAGTCCTTTAAAGGATGATAGGATCATAGGAGGTTACTAAGCTAATGGTCCTATAGCCTTTTACTCCTAGCCATCCATGTGCCAATTTCCCCAATTATCAATGTCCATGGGCTAGAAAGGCTTTGCTACATGTATTTGCCTTAGGTTATCTACAAACTGCCCCATCCATAAGGGCCACAGGCAAAAAGCCAGGGGTGAATTTGCAATTTCCCATCCATTGGGCCAAATTGCCTTTGAATATGCTTAGAGAAGAGCTCTGTTTCACATGAATAGGGAGTCTGTTCTAGAGAATGGTAATCTCTGAGACACATACCTATCCCTCCAACACATTTTCTTGATATCACAGAAGAGGTTTAGTTTAGATCCTTAGGTCAGGTAATTATAGTGCTGGTTGTTTTGTGAATTTGTAGTAGATCCACCAGGGATGGATCTGAGACTGCTTTGTAGGCTTGGCATAGATCACCCCTCAGTAGTCTGTAGGAGACCAAGTACAGGAACAGAGCTTTGAGGCAGTCTGCATAGGGCATATTATTTACATTTTGTATTCATTTAATGAGGAAATTCTGTGGCCAGTCCAGCTGTTTCAAATGCCTAGTCAGGTACATGCCAAAAAGTGCATGCATTGTACTCAATTATTGGTCTACGTATAGTGCTGAGTATAAAAGAATTATGATCTCCTTAGATCTGGATGCCATACCCTTACTTATAAGTTACACCATGTAGAAGTATTTTCTCACCACCATGGGTACATAGTGATCAAAGTTCAGGTTACTGTCAAACTCAGTTTTCAAGCCCCTAACCACTGGCTCTACTCTTAGGGGAGTGTTACCAATGCTGTAATTTGCAGGGATTGTCATCTTCCCAAAGGGCATGATTATGCATTTTTTACATTGAGTTTTAGGCCACAGTTCTGGCACCAGTTATTTGTCTATGTCAGACCATCCTAGAGGTTATCTACATCTTTGGAGATTCAGTGATTGCACCCAGCTTGCAGTCATTGGCAGATTTGTTCAACCAAAGGCTCTCTACATTTGCCTTGACTTCAAAGAGGAGAGGTCCCAGTATCAAACCTTGTGAGACACCATTAGAAACAGGGCTCTTGGTGGAGGTGGAGTCCCCATTCCTAACTTCACGTGTCCTTTCTGTAAGCCATTTGTTACCATTGAGTGACATAGGGATTTATGCCTAAATTTGTGAGTTTCTCTATAGTACCCAAGTAAGGTATTGTGTTAAGTGGCTTTGCCAGGCAAAGGTGGGCAGTATGTACCCTTCTGCCCTTGTCCAGGGCTCTAGTAACCTTCTCAAAGAAGTCACATTTCAAAAGCAATTCTTTTGAATTGTGACTATTTGGCACTTGGTCCGTGGTTGTTGCTTCTCAAAGAAGTCCACCAAGTTTAGTAGGCATGACCTGCCCTTGATGAAACCAAATTGAGATTGGTCTAGTGTTTGAATATTTTCTATGTCATCGTTTATCAGATCCACAATAATTCTTTCCATGGTCTTGCATATAAGACTAATCAGACTTATAAGTCTCTTATTCCCTGGATCTGTTGATGGTCTGCCTTTGTGTATAGAGATGACAGTTGCAGTCTGCTATTCTCAAGGGATGAAGCCTGTCTGGAGGCCGAGACTGAATACAGACTCTAGTGGGCCTGACAGGTCATGCTTCAAGCTATTTAGAAGGCATGCAGGGATATTATCAGGACCCATTGATACAGTGTAATTAGCTTTGAAGAGTGCAGTGAGGAACTGTTCTTTACTGATAGCTGGTGGAGAAATGGTAGAGGGTATTTCCTGGAGGGAAAATGGGAGTGACAGGGGTTGAAATCAGAGCTAAATTTATTGGCCAGAAAATTTGCTATATTCCTAGTTTCAGTATAGGAAGTTACATTTACGATTAGTTAAGCACACTGTTGGGTGCTCCATTTAAGGTTGCGTACATAACTGAAAAATGCCTTATAATTATCCTTAGTCTGGAAGGCTATTTTTGCCTCAAAGTTGGCTTTGGTGGACTTGATTAGCCCTGTCAGCTGTTTGTTGAGACTGATGAGGGAGTTTATTGTCTTTTGGGCATAGCCCTTATTTTTTTGACAGGATTTTCTTTCTTTTGTTGTACAACCTATTTATACTGTGGGGGTTCACCAAGGGGGCTTGTTTTTGGAGTTTGTCATAAGTTTATTTCAGTCTGCTACTGCTGTTTCTATGCAGTTATTTACACACTTATACAAGAGTTCCATAAACACTTCTGCATCAGCCACCATGTTCTCTGAGTTTGGGGGGCTTGGAGTTTAGGTATGTATTCATTTAATAAGGGTTAGTTAGCCTTGGAAATGTTTTTAAAGGTTCAGGGGTTTGCTGTGAGTGCAGCCTTTATGTTTATTTTGAGGTTTACTGCTTTGTGATCTAATCTGACCAGCGAGATCATTACACAACAGGATGTGCAACATTCCCTCATATTTGTGAGTATCATATCCAGGCTATTTGCACCCACAGTAGGTGGGTAGACTAGCTGTTCCAGGATGTTTGCACTGACAAAATCCAGAAAACTTTAAGCATGCAGGTTAGTGATTGTGTATGTATCCCAGTTTATGGAATCACCCATGAATATGGTGTTGGGCTAGTACATTCAAGAATGTGATATGGTAATCTTGGATCCCAGATATAGTATTGGACTTTAGCTAAGGTTAGTTAGACATAGAGTAGCTCAAGCATGTCATATTGTTTGACCAGTCTTGAGGTGTGCTTCCTTCTTATGTAGATTGATACATCTCCACCTCTTGTATGTTCTTGAGTCATAGCTAGTCTAAATGTGTGGAAGGCATTTTAACCTTCTACTGCCAGGGAGCCTTCCATGGATTAAACCATGTCTCAGTAACTGCACAGATGGAAACACTTTCCAGGGTGAGGAGTGCTTCCAGGAAGTGGACCTTCTTGTTGAAATTCCTAGCTTTGAGCAGTAGAACCTTTAGTTTATTGTGTGTAAAATTTACTGTGCTGGAAGGTTTATCAGACTGGCATTGCCTAGAAAAGTACTATAGTGGTGGATAACGTTTGGCCAAAATACAAAAGCCTAGTGAAGACAGGTGCAGACCATCCCTGCCAAAGCAGTGTGATCTGTCAATCATTTCCTCCCAAACTGACAAATATTGGACGCCCATAGAATGACATCAGTAATTAAGCCAATTGTTAAAGTCAATCACCTTCTGTTTATATTGTGGTACCTTCCTTGCAGAAAGTAGAATGCTGCTCAGTGCTAGGCTCATACCTGTCTAGGACACATAATCTGAAAGCTCCATCATGTCTCGCTTCATATAGTCCAGGGGGGTATGACTCAGGTCATAAACACCCACATGGACTATGACAGAGTCATACTGGCACTTGCTGTTCAACGTCTGGAGTGCATGTGTGATCTGGTGGATCCTTGTTGCTGATAGACAACTGACCATGACTGTCAGTGTGATCACAATCAAGTCCTCAATGACCAATATATTTGATTGTGTGGCAGTTTGCCTTATAGACTTAGAGGTTGAGGCATTGTGAGATGGGGTTGTATGTGTCCTGGGAAGTGTTGTCTTTGTAAAGTGTTTGGAAGGCTACTGAGGGCAGTGTGGGAGGTCTTTGATTTATGGGTAGACTGCAATTATGAGTCTCAGCATATGTGAGTTTATGTGTCTGATCCATAGTAGGTGAAGTGTGTGTGTGTGTGTGTGTGTGTGTGTGTGTGTGTGTGTGTGTGTGTGTGTGTGTGTGTGTGTGTGTGTGTGTGTGTGTGTGTGTGTGTGTGTGTGTGTGTGTAGTGCTGACAACTTGTTTGTGGATAACAGTGTCTGTATGCGAGAGCTTTGCTTGCTTTAATGTAATTTGGTAGTTGAGTCCATGCATCAGCTACTCTCTCAGGAAACCAATTAGTACATCTCTCATTCCTATATAATCCTGTCTTTTTTAATTTCTCCACATCTTTTGGGTTTCTAATACCATGATGGGAATGGACCCCTTTCCTTAGTCAAAGTACAATTAAAAATTCATGAAATTAGTATTGTATCAGTCTTTGATGTTAGCCGGAAGTGTTCTTCACTGTGTCCATAATGTGCCTGGAAATGACTCCTTCTGCAAGGAGTATGGAGTTACATGTATTAGTAGTAACTAAATACAATTGTAGAATTTTTTTAGAGGACCCATTGCTCCTACCACTATTGGAACTGTCTGGGTATCTTTCTTCCACATTGCTCTTGTTTCTGCCTGCAAATCCTGATATTTTATGACTTTGTGTCTCTCTGTATGCAAGACACTGTAGTCTGGTTGTGACGATTTCAGTGCTCAATGCTACTTTTGTCTTCTTTTCTTGGACCACTATATCCAGTTTCCGAGCATCTATCTTTTGAACTGTTGCTAGTGGATGATCCATTGTGATGTAGACGTCATTATTTTCTATGATGCTTTGTGGCTGATGTTTCCAGTGTTTTTTAGCCACTTCAGTACCATAATGTTTGCACAATCCCCAGTGCAACAGTCTTGCCACATTATTATGCCTTTCAGTATACAGTCCTTCTGCCATTAGTATTTCATAACCAGCAACAAGGTATGTAACTGTTTCCAGTTCTGTTTTACAAAACCAACATTTGTATGTTTCTCCCACGTGTTCAATGAACTTTATAAACAAACTTGTATGTAGCCTACTATCTTGTGCCACCAATATTAACCGTTCATCTCTTGGTTTAAATTTGCTTCTCCTTAACCATTCCCGCATTCATTCCTGATCAACATGAGGTTCTTCCAGAAATATCTATCATCTGGGTAGGTTGTCTGGTGAGTCCGTAGTACTTTTTGAAAACCCAAACATTCCCAGAGGTAGTGGTTTCTAAATGTCCTATACAACTGAATAAGGTTCCCCGCAAATACTTATATGATGCATTGTACAAGTTCAGATATTTTAGTATTTCATAATATCAAATCCATGGATGCCCTTGGTATATTTCAGTTGTATTATTTCCAATTTACTTATGCTTGTTTTCTTATAAGGTTTCCGTACTGTTCTTCCATACTTGGTTCTAATGTAAGTTACAAACGTTTTCATCATTTATGATTTCCTAGACTTTATAAATCTAGTTATTAATAGAAATGATAATCTGAAGCAAATGTAACTGAAGTAATCAATATTATAACAGAGGTAAAATGACTAGATGTAGGATCTTTAGAAAAGGAAATGAGCAAATTACATAGAATTAAATGGAACTTGTGGGAAAAATACACATAGAATACTGTTCAGGAGGAGGAGTGAGTTTAAGGGAAGGTATAAATTCAACAAGTTACATAATGTTGGAGTGAATGACAATTGTTAGAAAGAAAGAAAGAAAGAAAGAAAGAAAGAAAGAAAGAAAGAAAGAAAAAAAAGCATATGGATAATGCATATAAATGAAAAATGCCAATATGGTTTGTTTTCTTTTCTATTAATTTATGTGTGTCTATGTCTTAACTGATAATTTAATAAAGGTGCTAAAACACAGTATTATGACATTATTTTGCAAGATTTTAAACAATTCAGCTGGAATTCTAATACTTCATACAGCCTTTTTATTGCTAAGGGGCCATTTAACTTCACTATCTGGGATATCTGACACTAATCAACGAACATACCATCCCATATATCAGTGATATTAACATGTTTCTCATATAGTTCTTATACATAATCCTGCCAACTCTACATAATATATTCTGTTTCTGTAATGTTCTTCCTATCTTTGACCTTTACTGTCTCAATTTTACACAGAAATTTCCCTTAACAGGGATAGTTGTCTTATAAAAGTTGCTTGTCTTTCCCATTCTATTATCTTCTTCCAGTTTTCTATTCACTATTCATTTAAATATGGCTTGTTATCTCATTTAGATATTCCCTGGACCAATGCATTCAATTTAACATAATTTTCACTGCCTTTAGTTCTTCTTTCCTTGGTCACCTCTTTCACCTCCAAACCAAAGAAGAATAAATGAGGGTCAGACAGCCAAAGTAAAGCAATACAACAATTCATCTGTTATACTATCTAGACTTCTTCAGGTCTTTTGTGCCATAGTAACAAACATATGTAAATAGCAAACAGTAATAGTCACATGTAACCCAACCTGTCACCTCCACAGATATTTCATTTTAACAATTGTCTTTCTATTTGGAATAATTTTAATGCCACCCCTGAACATCATCAGAAATTCCTATCTATAGTTCTTCAACCACTCTAGCTACCAGACCTAAACCCTTAAAGTTGTTTTTCACTTCCACTACATATTTATATGGAATACTGCTGAGTTTGTATCTAGCTGGTCAGGAGGCTTTTCTATTTTTTTTAACTGGATTCTACATTTTGCAATGAACAGCTTGTTGTCCATGCCACAGTCAGCCCCAGGTCTTGTTTTTTGCTGACTACATAGAGATCTTCTATCACTAAAAAGTATCTTGTCAAACTCACTTCAAGCTTGATCGTCTGGTGATATCCATATATAAAGGTATTCTAGGCTGTCAGCAAATCAATTTCAATTATCTTGGAGAATTTTCCTACTTTTTCCCTGTGTCCCTCTTCATTTTGCGCACCAAGACCAAACCTGCCTGATCCATTTTTTATGGCTGCCAACTTTAGCATTCCATTCCAATCACCAGGATGAAAGTAATATATATTTGGTGTTATATCCTGAAGACAATGCAGATCATCATAAATCTGGCCAACTTCCTCCTTTTCAGCAACTTTAGTTGGGGTATTAACTTGTATCAGTGTAATGTTGAACAGATTGCCTTGGCATCTGAGATATTTCTATCATTTTAAGGAAAATAATTGAGCAATGATTTTAACACTTTTGTTGACTATAAGGGCAACTTCATTTTTTACTGTAAGATTGTTGTTCATGGTAGAAATACCGGTGATTATCTTATTAAATAATGATCAATTTCAGTGCATTTTATTTAAATAATTCCCAAGATGTTGATAATTATTCTTTTTATGTCCTCTTTAACCACATCAAGTTTACATTGGTTCATAGTTTATTCATTCCAAGTTCCAGTAGTATATGGTTTTTACAATATACAACTTTCCCTTCATCTCCAAGCACCTCAGCAGATGGTTAGTCTTTTAGTTTAATTCATCTCTTTTATAACCTCTAGCACTACTCATACTTATCTTCTGTTCTTCCTCTTCCTCATTGGTCTGCTGGGCACCATCATACCTGAGGGTCTCACTCTAATGACATTTCATCATGTCCTTATTGCTTTTGTCCATAAGGATTTTGACAAACAGCTTTCAAGATGGCTATACCCTGATCAGCAGCTTAATTTCACCTCTCCCAGTGTGAAAAAAGAAACTGAGAAATAAGAGATAGTAATTCTGCCATCTTTTTTGAGTAATTCTGCCATCTTGAGTAAAATTAAGTTACTCAATAGTAACTACACTGCCTGGGCAATATCAAAGAAGTAATTTAGAGAGCCTGAAAGAAAATCACCTTGAAAAGGTGAATAAAAAACAGTAACTGGGAAGAATCCTGCACCTCAGCAAAAAGCAGTTCAGGCTTCGACGTTGGTGCAATCAATGGCTTCCAGTAATTTAGAGGAAAAATAGAAATTAAATGTACTCAGAGCTGATTAAAATAAACAAAACATTGAAAGTGTATATCAACCCAAATAATAAAAAGCTGGAAAAAATTAAAGAAGCGTTAACTAGCTATTCAGATAAACTGATAAAACTACAAAAATCCAAGGAGTAAATGAAGAATAGGCTATCTGAGTATGAGACTTCTCAAGAAGAGCTGTTTCAAAAAATGGTAGACTTAGAAGGCAGTGCTTGCAGAGAAAACCTGAGATTTTCTTTTGTAAGAGAGAAACTAGAAAGAAAAGACTGTATTAATTCTGTAAAACCACAAATAAGCAACTGGACTGGTACTCTACAGCAGGATTTATTAATGGAAAGGGCACATCAAGTGTATGCTCCAAACCTGGCTATGAGAAAGCAGACAAGACTTATATTAGTAAAGATCCAATCATACCATCAGATTCAAGAGTTTATCCTAACAAAATAGTGGCAGAAGAAATGAGTATTAAAATTAGAGGCTACAGAGAATTTGTGGAAAAAATGACTATTCACTGTACACCAGGCAGAAGAGATGCAAATTTATCCCAGTAATCAGGGAATGTCAATAGGCAGATGTGAGACTCAAGCTGCTGGATTAAACACATTAGAGTATTTTCTACTGGAGGATTAAAGTTATTTTTTGTTGATGCAGATCAGGCTAAGGGGGAAATACAAAAGTTTATCCAATAAAAAGTGAGCAATCAAACAGAAGGGGGGCTACTTCTCATTCTTCTGACAATAAAACTCATAGAGAGACTTTTCCAGCAAAACATTTCCCAATTTTCTAAAGGAAAATTCTTAAGAGACAGACAAAAAGCACAGGAGCTGACTAGAAGGATCAGGAGTAACTTAGACTTGAACCAGAGTCTGGTGTTGGGAGATGGAGATGAACAGGTAGAAGACTAGCAACACAAAATTAATGAATAAAAGTGAGATTATAAAGCATCAGTCACAATTGTGAAATGTGGCTTTGCAAGAAAAAGTGTCTGAGAAAGCTTGAACTTGTGCTAATTTTGTTAAACTTGTGGGTGAACTGTAAGTGCACATCCCACTTTGTCATTAAAATTTAGAAGACAATAAAAGGAAAACAACTGCAAGTAAAACAATTTTTGTTCTTAATAGTGCTTGTATAAAACATTGCATTATATAAACTGCATGTTATGTAGTAAAGCAGTTTTGTGTAGCATGTAGTCAGATGTGCTTTAAATGTGGGGCAAGGGTGAGACTTTTCAGTGATTGTTGTATGTGGTAAAGATATTAAAGTAAACAAGTATTTTTGTTTAGCCTTAAGAAATATATGTTTTGCATTGTAAAAAGAGAAGAAAGGGGGGACAAAAGCAAGTTTAAGTTAATATGCTGTAATCTTGGGCTGCTGGAGTGGGGGTGAGGTGTAAATGTGCATGGATTATATACTACGCATACAACCAAAACAAATAAGATGAGTCGAACCCAGGCTGCATTCATAAAACATTGGACCCTTTATTATAAGTTCAGAACATAAGCACTTTCGCAGTCAACCTGACTGCTTCTTCAGATGTATAAAACCTTCTTAAAACTACCAATTTATATAAGAACATCAATTAAGATTTCAATTAAAACCTCCGTACACTTAATAAGCCAACACTCAATAAGAACAACATAGAAACATAAACTAGTTATAATATCTGAATCTCTATCTCAAAAGTGGTTGTGCTTTTAATAGTGGTTTTATTGGGACTTTGTCATTCAACCCTGAACTAAAATTAGCTCTCAACTGAACAATCCATTTACTTTCAAGATGTTCAGTAGTATTACGTATATCCCAACCTCTTAAACTAACATCAATTTTACCTATAACTAAAAATCTGAATTTATGTAATATTGAAGTCTTCTTAACATGTTTGGATAAAGCATTGCTTCCTATCTTATTGTTAATACTGTATAATGTTCCCACATATGGCCCTTTAAAAATCTATCTGTTTTACCTACATAGCATTTGTGGCGCAGAACACAGTGGACCAAATATACTAAGTGTATACTTTTGCAGGAAGCACCTACATTAAAGGTATACCATCTCCTCTAGTCTGGGTGCCAAAAGGCCCCAGAACTTTCAATATAAGTGCAATAACTGCATTTATTACAAAGTCTGGTAGTCATTCTACCATTATCCATACCATTTCTATTGAAGTTACAACCAGTAAGATTTTTAGGATAGCATAGCATTTGCTTAACAGGCCTTTTATTTTTATACACAAAATTAGGAACATCACCTATTATCTTCTTAAGGTCTAAATTAGTTGTCAAAATAGACCAATGTTTTTTGATTATATCAGTAATCTCACCTATATTCCTGGAAAAGGAAACTGGAACCCTTCATTTAACATTGCTACTTTGCTTCTGTCTGGTCATAAGCAGATTAGCAGAAAAATATGGTCTACCTTCCTCTGTTCTACTCTTAATGATTCGACCAAGTGTATTATGTACCATATGTTTACTATATCCTCTAGCCATAAACTTCTCCCCCAAATCTTTTAATTCTATTAAAAAATTCTCATCACTAGCATTAACCCTAGATACCCTCAAACCGTGACATTCTATAACATTTTTAAATATATGGTGAGGACGCATGCTACTTCGATGTAAGAGACTACTCCTATAGCATGGCTTTCTATATAACTGGGTATCTATCTTCCCATTGTGTTGACCCCTGATCAAGACATCAAGAAAACTGATCTCTCTATCAGAATAACTAACAGAAAACTTTGAAAAAACAGTGCTATTGTTGATGTAACTAACAAAGTCCTCTAACTTTTGTCTAGTCCCTCTTCAAATCATGAAGAGGTCATCCACAGACCGTCACTAAAGACACTCTTCAAGATATGATTCAACTGCCAAATCAACATAATAAGATTGGCATAGCTATTTGCATATGATGTTCCCATAACTACAGCATCTTTCTGTACATAATAGCATTTGTTAAACAAAAAAAATTGTTTTCTAATATCAATTGAACTAAAATATATAATAAATCTGCCTTTTCATTACTGAAATTAACTGTGCCTTTTAAATATTGTGTCATCTACTCTAAACCTATACAATTAGGAATAACTGTAAATAGTGACTGAACATCCAACGTGACAAGATGCTATTTATTTACTATAAACTTGCCATTTGTAAAATTGAAAAGATCATACAAAAATTGTCTACAGTTTTGCAAAATATGCCCATTAGACTCAATAAGACTTCTTAAAATTTTCTCTACATATATTGACATGGCCTCTGTGCACCAATTTTCTCCAGATACTATGGGTCATGGAGGTGGATACACAGGATCTTTATGTAACTTAGGTAGGCCTTGTATAATTGGTATGGTAGGCTTTTCTATATATAGAAAATCATATAGCTGTTTGTTTATCAGTTTGGCCAAAAGCAGTTACTTAATCCTTTTCTTCACTACATCTATCATTATACAGACTTGAAACCTATTAACCAGCTTGTTAATACCTCTCATCAGACATGTTTTCCATTTCTAAAACATACCAATCTATATCTAATATAACAATTAGCCCACCCTTATCAGCAGGTTTTATTACTATTGTGTTATCTTCCATTAAATCAGACAAGGCCTTCTGTTCTTTAACTGAAATGTTATTAAAACCTTTCTTATTCATATTATTATAAAAATACTTATAAATCCCATCTATACACATTTTTTTAGTTCTTTCATGTATTTTAGTTCTACTGACATTAAAAAACAATGTTTTTTGTTTAACAAATGCTATGTACAGAAAGATGGCATAGCTATGGGCACATCATGTGCAAATAGCTACACCAATCTTATTATGTTGATTTGGGAGTTGAATCATATCTTCAAGGGTGGCTTTAGTGACAATGTTATATTTTATAGAAGGTTTGTGGATGACCTCTTCATGATTTGGAGAGAGACTAGGCAAAAGTTACAGGACTTTGTTACTTACATCAACAATAGTACTTTTTTTTTAAGTTTTCTGTTAGTTATTCTGATAGAGAGATCAGTTTTCTTGATGTCTTGATCAGGGTTCAACACAATGGGAAGATAGGTACCCTGTTATATAGGAAGCCATGCTATAGGAATAGTCTGTTACATCGAAGCAGCATGCACCCTCATCATATAGTTAAAATGTTTTATAAGGTCAGGGTTTGAGGGTATCTCGAGTTAATGTTAGTGATGAGAATTTTTTAAATGAAATAAAAGAGTTGGGAGAGAAGTTTATGGCTAGAGGATATAGTAAACATATGGTATATATTATATTAAGAGTAGAAATGGAGGAAGGTAGACCATATTTTTCTGCTAATCCACTTATGACCAGACAGAAGCAAAGTAGCAATGTTAAATGTGGGGTTCCAGTTTTCTTTTCCAGGAATATAAGTGGGATTACTGATATAATAAAAAAAAATTGGTCTATTTTGATAACTAATTTAGACCTTACGAAGATAACAGGTGATGTTCCTAATTTTGTGCATAAAAATAAAACGCCTCTTAAGCAAATGCTGTGCTATCCTAAAAATCTTACTGGTTGTAACTTCAATAGAAGCGGTATAGATAATGGTAGAATGACTACCAGACCTTGTAATAATTGCAATTACTGCACTTATATTGATAGTTCTGGGGCCTTTTGGCACCCAGATCAGAGGAGATGGTATACCTTTAATGTAGATGCTTCCTGCGATAGTATGCTATAGTATACACATAGTATATTTAGTCCACTGTGTTGTGTGCCACAAAGTCTATGTAGGTAAAACAGATAGATTTTTTTAAAGGATTGTATGTGGGAACATTTATACAGTATTAACAATAAGATTGCAAGCAATGCTTTATCCAAACATGTTATGGAGACCTCAATATTACATTAATTCAAGTTTTTAGTTATGGGTAAAATTGATGTTAGTTTAAGAGGTGGGGATATATGTAATGCTACTGAACAACTTGAAAGTAAATGGATTGTTAGGTTGAAGGCTGATTTTGGTTCAGGGTTGAATGACAAAGTCCCAATAAAACCACTATTAAAAGCACAGCCACTTTTGAGATAGAGATTCAGATATTATAACTAGTTTATTTATGTTTCTATGTTGTTCTTGTTGAGTGTTGTCTCTTTAAGTGCTTTGAGGTTTTAATTGAAAACTTAATTGATGTTCTTATATAAATTTATAGTTTTAAGAAGGTTTTATACATCTGAAGAAGCAGGTTGACTGCAAAAGTGCTTATGTTCTGAATTTATAATAAAGGGTCTTATTTGTTATGAACACAGCCTGGGTTCAACTCATCTTGTTTGTTTTGGTTGGATTCTACTGTTTTTTATACCTGGTGAGACATTTGCTCAGCACATTTTGGTCCTTCTTTGTTTATACACATATAATATGCATAGTTAAGATGTTTTCTCTTATGTTGCATAGGTGAGTGTCTGGATTAATGTCATTGGCTTAATCTAAAAAAAAAAGCAAGTGTTCATGATACATGGTACATGATCCATACTGTTTTGGAATGTAAATGACCTTACAGGTACAGACAAGAAATTAAGAGTATTGAATTATATTAAGAAATGCAAAGTGCAAATACCAATGCTGCAGGTGACGCATTTGGAAAGAAATGAGCATGTGAACTTGATAAGGAAAGGATTTAAAGATGGATATTCAGCAGACTATCATGGACAAAGGAAAATTAGCATAATGTTACTAATTGCTAGTGGAGCTCTAATAGTGATAGAGGAGAAAAAGCCATAATTATGGCAGATTTGTTGTAGTAAGGGGCTACTGGCAAGGAAGGAGAATTACTCTGTATGTATTAATAGTTCACTAAAAGCTTCCATTATGGAGCTTAAGAAATCTTTGAGTGAAATAATCAGTTTTCAGCAGGGTATATTACTTATAGGTGGGGACTGGAACTTCGACTTGCAACACTGAGGATGTATCTGGGGACCTAGAAAGGAAAATATAACAAAAGATGGTAGATTTCTGAAGAACTTTATGTAAATATTTGCTATGGAAGATGTGAATTCAGATGTAGGAACTTAAAGAGAATTTACATATTATCCCCCAAGGTACAAAAACTTGGTTAGACTACATATAAATTAAATTTTACAGGAACATGTGCATTTAATTAAAAGCTTTAACAAACATCTAATAAATGTATTTATTTATTTATTTTATTTTATATTTGTTTACTGGGGACCGGGCAAAAATTGCCCATTTTCAGCAGAGGCCCAGGGAGAAAAGCTCCACGTAACACTTCATAATACAAGAAATATTAAGACATTCCATACAATGTTGTTCAATCTAACCATGTTCCAATAACCATATTACAGATCATGCACCAATAAAAAATAAGATAAAAATGCAGGGTAATGAAGTAAAATGAGACACTAGCACTTTTGCATCTATCTGTTAAAAAGAGAAAAATTTTAGAAGTGGGTACTAGAAATTGTTGTTGTTGTGTCTTTCGGCTATTCCCGGTTAGGGGTCGCCACAGTGGAACTCCGGTCTGCTAAAATTATTCAAGCATTATTAGAGAAATTAGAGGTTTCTTCAGGAGTTATAGCTAGTGAGTGGGATACAATGAAAATTAAGTTTAAAATAGGGGAAACATAAAAACAAAAGATATGGTTAAAAAGTAAGGAATATTTTAGCAAAGGTTAAAATATTGCAGAATAAGGGAAATCTCACAGAACAAGAAGAGACACAACTGCAGAGTGCTGAGGAGAAAATAAGGGAGTATCTGAATAATATGTACAAACATTGAAAGACTGCTGTTAAGCAACTGTTTTTGATAATAACTGCAGAGAATAACAACTTTTAGCACAACAACTTCTACAACAGAAAACAGAAAGTGTTGTTACCAAAGTTAGGGAGTCTATAACAAGAAAAATAACCAGCAAACCTCTAAAAGTATTAGAGATATTTCTAAAAATGTATATAAAGTAGATAAATGCAGAAATCAAGAAAGAGCAGAAATGGAAATATGTATGGAAGACTTAAATACTCCAAAGTTAGAGGTAGATGAGTCTCAATAATTAACAGTTTAGATAGGAGGAGATGGGGTCAAAATGGTGATGTATAATCAATCTGCATGAACGTGTCCAGAAACAGATTGTATTCCTGTGGAAGTTTGGAAGTTAGTAGGTAAGAAAATGATAAAGATCTGAAAGGTTTTGTTTAACACTATTGTAAAAGTAGGGGAAACACCAACATCTTAGAAGAAAGCTGTGGTGACTGTAATACATAAAGTTGGCAAAGACCCATCAGACCCAGCTTCATATAGCCTCATTTCAATTTTAAACCTTGAGTATAAAGTGTTTATGCCTATACTAGGTAAAAGAATGGCAAATGTGTTGCCAAAATTGACAGCTATGGATCAATGTGGTTTTGTGAAGGGAAGGCAAATATTTGACAACATTACCAGAACAATTTTCATCCAGAGGGAAGCAGAATATAAGAAAATACTGCTGTTGTTGGTGAGTCTTGATGCAGAGAAAGCACTTGACAGAGTAAGCTGGAATTTTATGAGCAGAGCAAAGGAAGTGCTTCCATTCCCTGATACAATAATAATGATAATAGGGAGGATATATGAAGGATCAGAGGCAAGAATTAAAGTAGGAGGATTCCTCTCCGAAAAGTTGTGTCTGAACAGAGGAACCCAGTAGGGGTGTCCTCTCTCCCTTTGCTATTTGCTTTATATTTAGAGCCATTGGCAAGAAAAGAAGGAACTCAGAAATTCAAGGATATGGTTAGTACCTGCAAAATCCAGAAAAAGGGCATCCCACTGTGGAATATTTTGAGACAGTTTTAAGTCTTTTCAGTGTATAAAATTAATGAAAACAAAACAAATGCTATAGCAGTAAATTATGTACTCACACATGAATTGGTTAACAATACCCATACTTATGGGGACACAAGAAGATGAGGTATTTAGGAGAATGGATTAGAAATATTTATTTTAAGTTGCTAACGATATGTGGGAAGAAACTAAGCAAAATATAATACAAAAAAACTGAGAAACTAGAAGCTCCCTTTTATAGATATAGATAGTAAGATGCAAGCAGTGAGAATGTTTTCAGTACATTTAGTTTAATATACAGGCCAGGCATATGTTTCAACTAAAAGAGAAGATATGGAAAATAATCAATAAACAGTTGAAGGAATTTATTTGGGAGGGAAGAGGGTAAGGGTTAAGTGGAAAAAGTTGATCCTTCCAGTAGAACAGGTAGTTTAGGATTACTTGATTTGAAGGGATATTTTAGAGATACACACTTAAGGATTGCATACATAACGCAAGCAGGAAGTTATAATTCAAGGCGGAAAGGAATTTTGATGGAGTGGGTGGAAATTCAAGAAATAATGAGACAGTGGGATTTTGGGTACAGATCCCTAAGGAAAACAGCAGCATACATACAGAATATTATATTTATAAAATAGCAGACAGTTTTCTAAGACCTAAGCCAACACAAGAATAGAGAAAGGAGATTTTGTCATTAGGGATGACTATAAGTAGGGGAAGAGAGAATAGACAAGAGGGGGCTTGAATTTACTGGAGAAAACTGACAAAGGAACCAAAATATTGGGAGAAAATAACTAGAGGGGGAAAGGTAACAGAATGTGATTAGGCCAAAAGACATGTGAATTGCAGACTACAAACTGCCTTCCCTACCTGGGGTTAATGTCAGAGTGCAGGAAAAGAAAAAGTGGAATTTTATCAAAAGCTCTGCTCTGTCAGAATTTTTAGATGAATCTAGAACAGAAGCTGCTGTTAAAAATGGGATCATTAGTAGGGCAAATAAAATCCATCCATCCATCCACAACTCCTTTTTCCCATTTTTGCACATGAGATCTGGGTGTCATCTCAACAATGACAATCATCTAGGGCCAAGGGTCACACTGCCAGATGGCTAGCCCT
Organism: Protopterus annectens; assembly: GCF_019279795.1. Classification (NCBI taxonomy): domain Eukaryota; kingdom Metazoa; phylum Chordata; order Ceratodontiformes; family Protopteridae; genus Protopterus; species Protopterus annectens. The sequence goes on along the minus strand of NC_056741.1, from coordinate 563,324,447 downwards.
GCCATAGTCGTATTTTCATACCACAAACTCACACCAATGGGCAATTTAGAGTGCCCAATCCACCTAGTGGATAGAAAATATTGCACAATAACTATAAGAGTCAATCAGATGAGGTTAGAAAAGATTAAGAAGAGAGATTGGATAAGCAAAGTTTACAAGGGAAGAATGGGAGGACATATCTATGGCACCCAAGCTCCTAGTAGGCTAACTGTCCTTGTGAGCTATTATAAGCCTAGCCAATTATGCTCCACGTGAGAATCAAACCGTGCACTTTGTGTTTGTAAGGTAAACACCTTAATCATTATTCCAACCTCCCAAGCATGCAACCAAGGCTAGAAGGTTTAGGTCTTTTGCCTGGAAGTGTTTGCATAAGTATTTTATACCCCAAGCAGACTCCAAAGAAGTTTTCCTCAGGTAGATGGCAAATGTTGTAGGTGTGATGAGGGAGAAAGAGGTAACTGGTGACATATGTTTTGGGACTGTAATAAGTTGGCAGATTTTAAAAATTCCCTACAAAGTACTCTGCATACTTCTCAACCTCTCGGAGCAGGAAATCTGGACAGAGTAATAAATAATGGGAAACAAGGATCCAAAAATGGGGACAATATTTAAATATTGCTCTTACAACCTTATAAAGTTGATAGAATAACAGGTTTTGCATTGACATGAATTTTCTGAAGGTTATGTAGTCTGAGCTTAAATGTCTGTCATTATTTTCTGACTTTAAAACTCAATGATTTGCCAGTGATTTGCCAGAAAAACACAATTTTATGAGAGGCAGACTAAAAACATAAAGCAAAAAATCTGGACATTCTGCAAAAATCTGGACAGTTGAGAGGTATGGTACTATGTCAGAAATATTAGGTGAGCAAATGGGTGTAACTAAGAAAATAATACTTTTGAGCAGGGATGTAGGATCTGAATTGTCTAGACATAGTAAGGCCTAGTTAAGCTTACATCTGTTAGCTGATAGAAAGGACATTACTAGAAAATGTAAATCAAAGTCTAAACCAAATGTATTTGAAGTATTAAATGTTGTAACAGAGATAAAAGAACTGGAAGTTGGATCTTTAAAAAAGAGAAGGAGCAAATTACATGGAAACAAATGGAAACTGTGGGAACAATACATGTAGGATAATGTCCTGCAGGATGACTGAGTTTTAGGGGAAGACAGGAATTAAGTAATTTATGTAATGTTGGAGTGATGATAGTTATAAAAAAAGAACATATGTGATGTATAATGTGTGCGACTGGAAACGTTTTAATATGTTTAGTATTAGAGTGGATTGATATTAACTTCACCACTGGTCTGTAGTTAGTCTAATTTCTCTGCCATGACCTGCCAATTTAAGGTGACCCTATGCTTCTCCAAGATACATAGGATTCTTCAACATGATGAGGTATGGTCTACAAGGGAATGCTGTCCTTTAATCTACTCAGTTCTTATGCTTTCTTGTTTCTGGTGTCCTCTTCTAATATCAACAACCTTTTGTACCTTCTTCATTATCTTCCTTAAGCTTTCTTAGATTTCTTCAGAGGAGTAGCTGGTTCAACCAGTGGCATGTGCCAGTACTATTTACCAGCACCCCACTCTCTTCACTGTAATAAGTTGATCACTACATTGTAAGATGCACCCAGCTCTTCCATTGAAAAGCAAAAAAGCAAAACACTGGATGTTCCTTCTACTGGCACACCAACCAGGTGGCCAGATGTACAGCACATCTCCACCTCCCACCTTCCCCAGACATTAAACACTCATTTCTGTGATCTGCCTCCAACCCTCCTTCAGGATAGTTAATTAAAAAATACTTCCTTCTTTTAAACTGTAGCAAACTGTTTGCTACAAATGTAGCAATTTGCTACAGTTTATACCCTGCCTTCAAGGAACACTACGGTCCTCATGTTTCAGTTTTAAAAAGAAATAACATTTCTTCTTTTTAAACATCTCTCAAGCATCTCAAGCATCTGGGAAATAGAAAAAAAAAATTAAGCTTATTTCCTGCCTTTCTTGTTAAGTGGTACAGACTATTTGTAGGCTTCTGAGCCCCCAAGCCCTTCTGTGTTTGAGGGAAGCCTTCTAGCTTGTTTTTTTTTTCTTGTAACTAGCCAGTTTTCTAGTTTCAGCACTCAAATCTGTTTCTTTGATCTCAGCACTTGTTCAGAAAAAAAAAAAAAAAAAAAATTTCATCTGCTTTTACTGTACTTGTGTTTTACCTACTTCTTTTTACTTTTGCATCATCTTAAAATACTCAATTGTATTTATTACTGCTTGGTGTAACTCATTCTAAGCCTTTTGGTTTAAACACTTGGGCTTCGGACCAGTTAGTTGTTTTGCACTGAGAGGTTTGTGGTCTGCACTGTTGTGGCAGAACAGGTAGCTTACATCCTTCTAGGTTGAGAACTGCTGATTGAGGGCTCAGTGTCTGTTATTCTAAAAGTGTATTCATTCTGGTTTAAGCACTTGGGCTTTCAAGCCAGTTATTTTACATTAAGAGGGTTCGTGGTCTGCACTCTTGTGGGAGGAGAGGCTGGACTCTGCCCTTCTGAGCTGGGAATTTCTGGTTAAAGGCTTATAGTGCATGCATATCTGAACTGTTTCTTACTGAAGTTGGTGCGCCTTGTTTGCTGTGGCATAGACTGGATTCGGGCCTGCTGGATCTAGCTTTGTTTGTGTAACTTGAGCACTAATCCAGACATTCTCTAAAGTATTCAATGGTATTTATTACTGCTTGGTTGTAACTTGATTAAAGTGTAGCTATCATTCAAGTCTTTTGGATTAAGCACTTGGGCTTCAGACCAGTTGTTTTACATTAGGAAGGTTTGTGGCAAGCACTGTGGTGGCAGGACAGGTAGCTTTCATCCTTCTAAGTTGGGAACTGCTGATTGAGAGCCCAGTGTCCAAGTGTATTAGTTCTGGTTTAGGCACTTGGGCTTCAGGCCAGTTATTTTACATTAAGAAGGTTCGTGGTCTGCACTCTTGTGGGAGAAGAGGCTGGACTCTGCCCTTCTGAGCTGGGAATTTTCTGGTTAAAGGTTTATAGTGCCTGAATATTTGAACTGTATCTTACTGAAATTGGTTCACCTTGTTTGCTCTAGCATAGACTAGATCCAGGCCTACTGAATCTAGCTTTGTTTATATACTTGTTGTTTGTTTGCTTATTATTTCCCTGGAAGCTAATTCACCTAATACGCAACTTCTCAGCTTCTGTGGATCACTAGTGATATCTGCATTGCTTACTGTACTTATTTCCTTGTTTCACTTGAAAGAAAGTTACTGTTTGTCGTTTTGCATTTAGTTACTTGTATCACATTGCACTCAAGTTACCTGGCACTTGCTCACTAAAGCAATTATATAAGTCAGCACTAAAAATTAAAAGCACTACACCCTCACTCCCCACTGGCCCTTGTTTTCAATTAAGGATTTCCCAATATTATTCTAGCATGTCCAAAGGTCAGTTGTCAATCTCCTCTCCGGTCCAGCTGGTGAATCTGGGAATCTTGAGGCAATGTTATAACTGCCTCATGTACACAGACAACCCTCTCCTCCTCCCACATAACACAAATACTTGCGAGAGATGCAGCTATTTAGCCAAACTGGAGGCTGAGCTCTCTCATCTCAGGACTGGCAAGACCAGACAGGAGGAGAAGGCAACTACACACACCACAAAACCAGCCTCACATAATGCTACCACTCCACTGAATCAAACACATAAACACACAAAGACATACTCGGAGGCTCTGAGTAAAAATTTACCTAAACAGCAGAGGCCTCCAAAGCAGACACCCAAACAACTGCTACCTCAAGACACCCCACAAGCAACACATAAACCACAAAAGCAGTGTGCAAAGCAGTCACAGCCCTTAAGGCCAAATACAACACCAAACATACTTGTCATAGGTGACTCCATAGTCAGACACACTGACGTCCCACTCACCAGGCTGAACAAGGAGAGGGTCACAGTAAGCTGCCTATCGGGCGCTAGAATCCGCCACATAACACAAGCACTCGGGTCACTCCACAGCAAGTACAAATATGACACAGTCATTGTCCATGCTAGTGTGAACGACCTGAGACGTACCTCCCTGGACTGCATGAAAAGAGACATAGAGGAGCTCTCTGATTATGTAGCCCAGGCAGGTATGACCCTAACCCTGAGCAGTATCCTTCCTTCACCAAGAATGATGCCACAATATAGAGACAAGATGATCAGCTTTAACAATTGGCTTAATGTCTGGTGTCATTCAAAGGGGATCCAGTGTCTGTCTGCCTGGGATGACATGCTTGACAAGCCACGCTGCTTCGCAAGGGACGGCTTGCACCTGTCACCCCTGGGATTCCGGATATTGGCTAAGGCTCTTGCCACCCCATAGTGCCTTTTTTAGGCAAGGCTCAAATTCTAAACCTACCACCCTAGAAAACAAAAATGGGAAGAAATTGAGGGTAATGCTGCTCAATGCCAGAAGTCTAAATCTCAAAATGCACGCACTCGAGGCCCTTCTCAGTATGGAGAACATCGATGTCTGTGCTGTAACTGAAACCTGGTTCAAGGCTCCTGAGAGCACCCCGGCACTATTAGGTTTTACCTCGTATCATGCGTTCCGGCCCCAAAACCCGGACCACTCCACAAAAGGAGGGGGTGTATCCATATTCATAAAGGATACTCACACCTCCAGGTTGGTGGCAACGCATGAAGCTTCGGAAACCATCCAGGTGCAACTAACAATAGGCAAAACTGCTCTACAAATTGTAGCATGCTACAGGCCACCCTCTCAAACTCAGGAACCCCACACAGCCTTCCTGAAGACACTGGAGGGTATAAATGTATCTCCAAACACCATCATATTGGGTGACTTCAACTACCCGAATATAGACTGGGAACATTACTCAAGCCCTAACTTTCTAGCCCAACGGTTCCTGGAGTTCATAAATTCAAATGCCATGGAACAGCTAGTCACTGTTCCCACGAGAGGAGAAAATATACTAGATCTCATTGTCACAAACATGGGGACAAAATGCTCCACACTGGAAGTATATCCCTCATTGGTGAGATCTGATCATAAACTAATCTCACTGGAAATCCACATCCCCCCCCCCCCCAAACAAAAAAGACCATAGTGAAGAACTTCTCTAAATCAAACTTCACACTACTCAAGACTGGTGTGGTATCCTTCAAGGCCCCTGAGTCAGAGGAAACCACAACCCAAGCTGCGGAAGCCCTTACAAATGCCTTCTATGAACACCTCCAGGACTGCATGGATCAGGCAATCCCAAATAAAACCAAGACTCTTTCCACAAAGGGCAAACGTCCAGTCTGGTGGACCCCAGCCATTAACAAACTTTACAATAAGAGGAGAAAGCTATTACATGATAGAACAAAATCCATGAAAGGAAGTCACCCCTGATCATTATTAGTAAAAAAATACGAGCACTCATAAAATCAACTAAGGCCAATTTTGAGAGAAAAATTGCCATGGATTCAAAGGACAATCATAAGGCCTTTTTCAGCTATGTTAGGAACCTGGGTGGAAACTCACAGATATGCTCAGAATTAGTCCAAAATGATACAAAAATCACTGAACCCACAGACATTGCCAACATACTGGCAGACAGGTTCAGTGCAAACTTCACCCCTCTCCCCTAAAGGAGAGATAACTATCCCAGCCGAGTGTAGCCTCCCGGACATCTCAAATGCGCAGGTGAAAGCTGCTCTCTCTAAAGCTAAAAACACAGCATCAATGGGACCGGATGGTGTCCCCGGCTGTGTGCTACACGAGCTAAATGAGGAATTAAACCCGCACATAAGGCAGCTGTTTAATCTCAGCCTTACCACAGGATACGTGCCCAAGGAGTGGCGTGCGGCAACTGTGGTCCCATTCCACAAAGGTGGCGCCTCACGGACCCTGGTAATTACCGCCCCATAAGCTTAACAAGTCTAGTCTGCAAAGCTATGGAGAGGATCATAATGGAGCTCATAAACAAAGATATAGGGGACTTGCAGACATTGGACCCGACCCAGTTTGGCTTTGTCAAGGGAAGATCATGCCTTTTGAACTTGGTCGACTTCTTGAAATAGTCACCAAGGCCATTGATGAGGAAAGGCAGTCCATACAGCCTACCTTGACCTTGCAAAGGCTTTCGACACAATACCCCACTCGGGTATTGTAGAAAAACTTACCAGCTTAAATGTAAACCCATATGTCACAAGATGGGTTGCAAACTGGCTTAAGGACAGAACCCACAGGGTTAGAGTTGCTGGCGCTGTGTCAGACTCCAAGCCGGTCACAAGTGGTGTCCCACAGGGCTCGGTCCTTGGCCCCTATTGTTTGGCATCTACTTCTCAGAAGTACAGGCCAACATGGGAGGACTTTGGCTGACAAAGTTTGCAGATGACTGCAAACTGGGCGCCATAGTGGAAAGTGCATCGGACACGGATATCCTTCAGAAGGGACTCACGGAAACAGATAGCTGGTGCCAGAGCCATGGCCTGAAGTTAAACGCCAAAAATGTATAGTCATACCCTTCGGGAAAAACAAGGTAACCCCAAGCTACCATATAGGTGGCAATCCACTAAGCACAGAAGAGGTTATCAGGGACCTGGGGACCCAGGTTGACAGTGGCCTTTCTTTTGACACTCACATTGCTAAAGTGGTTAGAAAGACCTTCTACATTGCCCACCTGATCATGAAGGGATTCACATCCAGATCTAGTGAGGTCATTGTTCCCTGTACTCTTCACTTATCAGACCAATGATCGAGTACAATGCCCCATTCGGGATGTATCTCACCCGACATCTGCAGCAATTGGAGAGACCCCAAAAGTTCCTCACCAAAAGGATAAAGGGACTCCAAAATCTGTCATATGCTGCCAGATTGAAGAAACTCCAGCTCTATTCAGTCGCATACCGTCTGCTCAGAGGTGACATGTGCCTGACATACAAGGCCATGTCCAACCCGGAATTAATGGACATGCTCCACCTCAAAAATCCAAATCCACCAAAACCACTAGAGCAAGCGACTTAAACCTTAGCACGGATATAAATAGGACGTGCTGGAGGGATAGATTTATCACTCAGAGACTCCCTATGCTGTGGAATAAAATCCCGGTCCATGTGAGGCAGAGCACCTCGCTGACTCTGTTCAAGAGAAATCTAGACCTGTGGATGGGAGATCGTAGGTTTACCCCGGGAATCATCTCTGGGTCACTGCTGGACAGAGGCACAACAAACTAATGGGCACAGTATTTTTTCATATAAGGGGTGGCGTAAGCCACAATAATTTGGGCTAGGCTTATAAATGCCTTAGGGCAGATAGCCTAGTATAAACCTATGAACCTATGAACCTATGAAACTGTAGCAAACTGCTTACTACAAATGTAGCAAACAGTTACTACAGTTTATATCCTGCCTGCATGGAGTGTTACAGCGCTCAGTTTTAATTTAAAAATATATATTTTTTTTATTTTTAAACTAAAGCAAACTGTTTGCTACACTGTAGCAAGCAGTTGTTAAATTTTTGACCACACACAGAGTACTACAACACTCAGGCTTGACTGCAAATGCAATATTGACTTAAAAGCTTTTATTGCATTAAAGAGAGATCAACACCCCTCAAACACTCTGCACCTAAGGCAGTTGCCCCTCTAGCCCTACACTAGTAACATTACTGGGTTTCTACTGTATGTTTCCTTTGTGACCTCTACTCAAAAGCAGGATACTGAACACGGGATTAATTAACAATTGTATAGGTGCCAAGCTATGTCTACACAATGTAAGCATGTTAGTGTGATGAGCCGCAGTGCTAATCAAATATGCATGCTGTTCATCATGCCTTCACATTTGCGAGCATCTTTTCATGGCCATCAACAGTGTTCATGTCCATGGAAAGGTGCTAGCAAGCATGAGCACAGCATGTAAACAAAACTGCTTGCATATAGGCAATGCTCACATATGAGCATGCACTGTAGCCCAGGCATATAAAGGGCAAGTACAGCGAAAGAACACAGAATGAGGGGAAGTGAATAGGGGAACAGGTGCACTAAACTACGTTATACTGAATAATTAATGTTGACGGGGAAATGTTTAAGGTGTTCTCATATCCTGCAGCCAAATGTGAGGAAAGTGTTTAAGAATCATTTCTGTCATAAATTCTGCAATAATGATGTAATGATAATTAATGTCAGTGGCAATCCCACAGTTATGCACATAAAGAAACAGACGTGCTAATAAAGGATGTGATAGGGGCATAAAGCAGCAGTGTAACAAAAGGGAGTGAAAATGTGATACACATGTTAATTAAATGTGATACACATGTTAATTAAATGTGATACACATGTTAATTAAATGCTGAACTGAGATAACAGTTAGCAAGGACAGAAGATACTTTATGGGATGAATACTATCCTATAAGGTGTATGGATGCCCTACCTGGTAGGAAAAGACCTGAAAATGTGACCCACTGAGTGTGCCATAACTATTGCCTGTGTGTAAACCACTGCTGTCTAACAGACAGATGTTACCAGATTCAAGCCTTTGCCTATTATACAAGGCTCTCTCTAGACCTCTATATTAGCTGCATATGCCATGTCAGAAAGTGATGGATGCAATGACAAATAAATTAACTGAATGTGTGCATTAAGACAAGAAGTATGAATATAATATGAACAGTCTGATTTATTCACAATGCTAGAAAGGAGCTACCAATGTTATTGTTCACACAACAGTGAGCATTACATTATTAATGTTTCTTTGACAAGGAAGCTGTTTCCATCATGTATGACACACACACTGACCAAGAACTGTATCACAGTCTATCTATGTAGTTATGCTATACAAGCCAGTACTCAATGCATGTGCCACAGGAGCACTCATAGCATGACATGCCCCACATAAACAATTCACTGCCATATAATCACAACCTGTGACAATATAGCATTGTCCAACATAAAATGGATATAAATAACTGATATAATTGTGTTTATGTAACATCAGCACATTCATATAATGTTGCCCATGTCGGGAATTGAACAGCAAGCTATGTGGCTCCACTATTAACATGTGGATAAACCGGGTCTACTTCTATTCGCTGACAGCCCATTTCACTGAAACCCATTTGGTCGACAGCTCATTTCATTGACAAAAGTATTCAAGGCAAAAACCTGGGATTTGCCCCCCTCCCCACTGTTGTGCGACTGTGGAGTTGTTATATATAGTTGGGGTGGTGTCGGGGGGCACAGCCCCCCACTTTGAAGGGGTGTGGGGGGTGCAGCCCCCCACCTAGAATGTTTGTCAATGAAATGAGCTGTCGACCAAATGGGTTTCAGTGAAATGGGCTGTCAGCGAATAGAAGTAGACCCGGATAAACCACATGCACCACAGAGGAAGCCTTAATGCTATTATGAAAATACACCTATGCTAACGTATTACATCAGATGTATGTGTGGTAAACAATCTCTAAGATGAAAGGGATGGTGGAGGCCTCTCACACTGTATATGGGCACAGTATAACTGTGGTGGATCCCATTCGTGCATTACAGTATAAGGCCCAACAATGCTAACAGGCACTGAATGTGGATGTTAAACACATGAGCATTTGACAACAGAAAATACATGATATTGTACTGAATGAATGCACCATGGTAGAACTGTCACTACAATTGTGAAATATGTCACTATGAGAAGGCATTAAATCATGTTATTGTTGCAAGGGATCTGTCTGCCTGCAATTGCTGTAGTAAGTCAACAGCAAACAACATGTTGTCTCATTCCCTTGTGCTGGAGAATAACACTTCCTAGATGTGTTATGCAAGGAAAATGTAATCATATGTTATAATTACTCTGAATAAAAACATTACTGTGTTACAAATTGTCATAGATTTTAGTAAGAGGGATCAACATCTATAAGTGTACAAAGCAAATGTGTTGATAACAATGTTAGCAACATGTACAGTCACAATTAGACTTACACACTGTAGTCTGAGCAGTAATGGATGGAGTTGAGCTAAACACCCGAGATTAGTACCTGAACTGCAAGCACCATATGACATGTAGAGGTACAACTGAGACAGTGCACAGTTAAATGGATGACATAACTACTGTGTATTAGCTAAATGTTTATACTAAAAACTGTTCAAAGTGCACAATAATACTGTACAGCTACACATCATACATGTCTTTAAAGAATAGTATACATAGTATGAGGGTGAAAGACTCACTCACAGCTGGCTTCAAACATGCTATGTATGTATTTACACAATGTACAAAGCACAGTATCAAAGTCATGCAACACAGGAAAATTTGCATTTCAAATGTCAGATACTGCTGATATGGTAGCATTATATATCATTCTGTGGCCAAAAAGTTAATTTCCCTGGGGATGCTAGGATTTGCTAGAGTCACAGAGTGCCACTGTAAATTCATCTCATAAAGGTGGCTGTCAGGTGGCCAACACTATATGACAGTAATCCCACTCATACTATGGAAACAGTAATGGAATTGAACCACCTATCTATCCACTCACACCATCCATACAGCACATTATCAGCAGCCAGCACCGCCGGAGAACAGTGAATACAAATGAGACGTACAGTACCAGTGAAGTAATGACATCAATGCTGTATTGCCAAGTAAATGTATATGGTAACATTATTTTTACAGCCATCTGGGGTTGTACAAGTTGACACTATTAAATGTGTGTAAATAAATTATGAAATAATTTATAGTCACACGTGTAGAAGCTAAGCACAGCTGTATTCAAATACAAAGCATCACAGCAGAAGTCTGACATTTAAACAGTGAAAGTTCACTTGCGAAAGAATGACCTCATCAGCGTGTTGAACTAGGAGTTAATGCAGACAATATAATGATGTAATTGTGTGCTTTTACTGATGCCAGACAAAATATTTGCCATTTAAAAAATGGAAAGAATTTCCCCCTACCCCACTTAAATGTTTGCATCACTTTCCCCACTAAAAACATTAAATGGATATTTTTCCAATCCATGACACTCTTATTTGAAGCAATAATTTACACATTTCTGGACAGAGCATTGCCTAAAAAGCAATGGTTTCTTTAAGTAATGTCTAGAAAACTGTAATCACTAGTAATCACTAGATTACAAACAGTATGCATAGCTACACCCTTGTGTTGCAAAGAACATGTGGATGTGATAGGTGGGCTTAGGGGATGGTGGAGTCATGTAGCAGTTTAAAACACTTATCCACAGTAGAAGTTGACTGAGTCCATGTTCAATTAACTGTAGACTCCCTCACTCACAGACACACACACACACACACACACACACACACACACACACACACACACACACACACACACACACACACACACATAAAATCCTTCCGGTTGGATATTGAACCTCCTTTTTATGTAGTTACACAACTTATAGTGTACTCTATTAGCTGCAAGCAGCAGAGGACAAGTCTGATTCTTAAGATGAGACAATGCACTTTTGCCAGGATGACCTCATTGGTGTGTTTCATAGAGAATATTTCCATAAAATTGTGAAAAAGGAGCTGTGAGCACATTTAAATGCATTTGCTTCAGGGGAAAGTGGATACAGCAACAAGCATTATATATACACATACACACACTCTCAAATTGCCCATGGTGAGCATCAAACCTCATACCTGTATAGTTGTACAGTCTAGAAAGCACTGCATTAGTTACAAGTGCCATAGGAAAAGTCTAACTCTTAAGGGCAGAGAGTTCACTTTTGTCACGATGACCTCATCATTGTGTTTCAGAGAGGATGTTTCTGTAAAAATTGCAATAAGGGAGCTGCGTGCACATTTAAATGCATTATGTTTAGACAAAGTGGATACAACAGCAAGTATTACACATACAAACACAGACACACACAAACTTCCCAAGTGGAGCTCAAACCTCCCATGTGGAGTATCGAATCTCCTTACTATATGGTTAGACAATCTAGAAAGCACTATATTAATTGGAAGCACCACAGGAGAAGTCTGGTTTTGAAGGGTAGAGAGTGCACTTTTGTCAGGATGACCTTATCAGTGTGTTTCATTTCATCCAAAAATGGGATAAGAGAGCTGCATGAATAATTAAATGTAATCATCTATGGAGAATTGGATACAGCAACAACTGTTACACATGCATACAACTCTTCCATGTTGGGCATTGAACCTTCTACCTATCTAGGTTACACAATCAAGAGACCACTGCATTAATTGCAAGTGCAACAGGAAAAGTCTGACTTTTAAGGGGTGAGACTGCACTTTTGTTAGGATGGCCTAATCAGTGTGTCTCATAGTGGATGTTTCTGTAAAAATTGGGATAAGGGAGCTGTGTGAGAATAGTTAAATGTATTCTTCACACAGAAAGTGGATACAACGATACAGCGACAAGTGTTACACACAGCATCACATACACACACAGACACAAGTCTTACATGTTGGGCATTGAATTTCCTATCTATTTAGTTGCACAAGCTGGAGAGCATGGTCTTAGTCACAAGCGTCACAGGAGAAGACTGCATTGCTAATGTGAAATAGGACATTTTAATATTTGTAAACTCTAATATTTGGAAGCAGTGGTACTGTGCATCACAGGTTGGGAAGCAAATGCATATGTGTTCACAGGACAATGTAACATCACTATGATTGTCACATGAGATGACATAGTTCTCTGCTGAAATGTACATACTGTCCTTAATGTGCATTGTGTTGCTGTGAGGGCAACTGGTATTTTCAACATAACAGAATGACATACATTTTGAATGTTGCACACCAGTGGATTACCAGTCAAACATTCTTGTGCTATGTTGGGATGTTTGTACACTTGTGTTGTCTCATACTTGTACTATGTACATTGCCAAGACAAACATGCAAGTCATACCTTGGACAGTGCACTGCAGAATGACAGTGATGGATTCTGTGAGAAAAGGTTAACATAACATGTAACACAGTGCAAGTGTAATCACAGTAGAGCAAACATATTTTAAACTAATGAATTAAGTGAGTCAACATCATTCTGAATTCAATATCACCTTTGGACAAAGTAATACAGACATACAAATGTTGTACAACATAAAACCATAATTATTTGATTTTGTTTTTTTTATTGTACACTTTGAGTGCAGTACTGCTAAGATGAATTACACTGCTGATGCAAAAATGTTAGCATATGCATAATCATATTTTGAAGTAATGAATTTAGAATGGAAATTGTCATGAATGTATGTTGCTCTGCACTGACTTCCATGTAAACATGCGTACAACACAGGTTTCAAAATAGGTATCAGGTATATCAGTATAGTGGCAGGACAATGATGTGTTAAGCAAAGCTGAACCCAACATTTACATCCGCAGGAGTCAGACAATACATCCTGAAATATTTTTCATCCATATGAATTTGAACATTTACAGCATGCCAAGAAAAACATGTGCGTGAGTATCAGCTAAGCTGATAATCAGTCATAGTTGTCATAGTTACTATTTGTCAGCAGATTTCAGCAAACGTGAAGGTATGAATTCATCTTAATTACCCTCTTGAACACCATAATTTGTACATCCAACTCATCTTCTTGTTTAAAAGTACATTAAACTGACTAAACAGAGCTAAGCATAGCACCACAAAGTGTAACAGAGTAATGCAGTTGAAGGCAATCAAATCTCATAAGCTGAGTACTTTCATTTAGCCTAGTTGCAGTTGTTGCCCAGTGCCAGACATCTTACAAATACAAAGGTGAAAGATTAATGATACAGAACAGAGAAGATATATCAGCAGGGTGAGATTGAGGCAAGGACAAAGTAGATGACAGAAGACTAGCAATGGCTCACAACAATATGTAGCCAACAAGTACACATAAATTACTGTAACCAAAACAGTAACGATTAGTTAATGGCTGGATTAGAATTCTTGAAATTATTCAAAACTGTTTCTCAACATGTGAGCATTAGTCAATCATGCCACAGAGGAATTACTACTTCACAGCATTAAACAGCACAATTTAAGCACAGTGACAACTTAATGAAGCAGAAAGGGTGAATAAAGAGACAGACAGATGCAGAGAGGAATAGCAACAATATGTTTTGTGGGACATGTAGGAGTATCGGAATGATGTTTTAGTCTTACTTATTAAATCACCATTAATCTGTCATGCTCTGTATGATAAAGTGCTTGCTATACGTACAAATAAGGGATAAGAGAGCTCAGTAAGCATGAATACTTAACCAGGATAAGGTAGGCTAAATAAGTGTCCATGTTGGGGCTGCAATGTTCTTGAAAATGATGTCTTGCTGCACTATTCCAATGGTACATTAACAAAATTTTTATATGAAAGAAATATAGACATTTGCAGTTAAACATATGATAACAATATGAAATGACCTGAAGTAATAAATTGACATGCAGCTGTAGTTGAACCCATGACACTAGACAAAGACATCAGACTACAAACAGGGTATTTATCTCAATGCGCCACATAGGAAATTCTAATTTAATGCATCCAGCAGCCTAAGAACTGTTACATTAACTGTTCCACAGTACTGCCTTTACTCTGCATTCCCATAGTGCTGTGGATTAAAGCATAGTTGTGCAAATGTAAATAGATCACTGCAAATTAATTGGAAATCTTCATCTTTTGCAATACAAGATTAAACTGTGTTCATTGTTACTCAGTATTGCTGCACTATGCCAACCTCGTTGCAAATCTGGAGGACATAAAGTGCAAGCTTTTGTCATAGGCCACTTTTGGCAAACATATCTCACTGCTACGATATTAGAAACATCAGCTTTTATTTTCTTATGACGGATAGTAAATATGCATTCTAATTTAATAATTTGAATTACCATAATTTAATTCTTCCTGACATATTTCTCTTAATAGTTTATAAATACGTATCCAGTAATAACACATGATTCTGGTTACCGAACCCACATACAGTTAATCTGGTGATCTCATTGCCTAACGCAAGCAGAAACAATTACTGGAGAAGGCATGCATGCTTCAGATGAAGGCTGAGGAACACCTGCTAGAGCTGCTAGTGCTTTGGGGAATGAAAATTCCATATGGTTTACATTTGTATCTGAGTCATACGTACCCCATGCCTCTCTGAGACATGTTAATCTTTCTTCATGCAGCTATCTCATCTGCAGCTGTACAATACATAAGAAATATATATATATATATATATAAATGCATAATGAGGCCCTACAGACAGGTTATAGATCAGTATACTTACACAACTGGGGGAGATATTCTTAGCCTGAAATTCAGCCTCCCATTAGCTTAGGAGGTCCTACTTGCACTTCTTAAGGTGCTTATAATGGTGACGACATTGCTCCTCATTGAGGGGAATGCCTGTTGCATTGGAGACAGCCCTGGCCAAGCTATTCCAAGCCTCAGCCTTACACTGAGACTTGTTATAATCCCCCTGCAGCAGCCTACAGCTGTGGCACTTCATAAGGAGTGCAAATGATATCCTGGACTCCTCAACATCCCACCTTTGTGCTCTAAATTTAGCACAGTTCTCCCCCAAAAAAAAGCCCAGATAAAATGTTTCTGAATTGGCATCCAATTCAGATCTTGCTTGTTACTGGTATTGCACAAAGATGCACAGCCTTGCCAACTACATTTGCACAACTGAAAGGTCAACCTTAAGGGGATTTTTAGGATCACCACAAATCTAAATTCAGCTGTCAATTCAAGTTCGACAGAAGCCGTGTGGATGGAGTCAAACGAGAGGAAGGAGTCATGTAAGAAATGCTTTCATAAATATAAGCCCAACCACATAGACTCACATGTTACCATTAACCTTCACACAGGTAGGACCAACTGCAAGAAGCAAAACTGTAAAGAATAACTGGGATATGGTCAGCTGTGTTTAATTTATCTAAGTATTCTTTTAGTAATGCAGAACTTTCACTTCCAGATAAGGGGCTTACTTTTATTCCATCAGCAGAAGGCAATCTTAATGACTCTTTGACAGAATTAAGAATTTTTACTTGTAATTTAGATTTGAAATTGTTATATAAAAATGATACACAAGTGACTAGTCAGCAACTAAAACCAGCCAGCATGTTTATTCCTGTTTACACACCTTCTGTTAAAGCATTCTATGATATGTGTGAACGGGAATTATATAATGCCTATTTGGAATGTGAAGGGAAAAATCTTAACCAACATGAGAAAAAAGCTCTGCATAATCTGATAACTGTTGATGATATAATAATAACGCAAGCTGATACAGGCAGAATGATTGTTATAATGGACGGTGACAAATATGTTGATTGGATGTATAAGATTCTGTTAGATCCTGACACATTTAAGAGAGTAAACAAAACTTACATTAATAGTGTAATTTATAGGGTTTAGTCTTATTTATATGACATGTTGATGGGTAATTTAACTTCTCCTGAACCATATAACTATTTATATACTGCAAATCCAGTTATTCCAATTGTATATGGGTTGCCCCAAATTTACAAAAATGGTAGTATGCCACCAATGAGACCTATAGTGTCGGCTAGTCAGGGGATAACTAGACCTTTATCTAAATATTTAGAAGTTCAGTTACACAGCTTACTGTGTTATAGAAAGAACTATGCAAAAGATACAAATGATTTTTGAATGTCTTACATTGTTGGTTTCAGGACAACCCATCGCATAGGTTCATAGGTTCATAGGTTCATACTAGGCTATCTGCCCTAGGGCATTTATAAGCCTAGCCAGAGTGTGTATGGTTTTCGCCACCCATTTTAAATTAATTTTGCTATGCCCATTTTTGAGGTTAGTATACCGTGCCTCTGTCTAACAGTGACACAGAAGTGATACCCGGGGTAAACCTACGATCTCCCATCCACTCATCAAGATTCCTCTTGAAGAGAGTCAATGAGGGACTCTGCCTAATCTGGACTGGGATTTTATTCCGGAGTGAAGGGAGTCTCTGGGTTATGAATCCGTCCCTCCAGCATGTCCTATTTATTTCAGTGCTGAGGTTCAAGTCCCTCGAGCGCGTAGCTCAATGGGATTTGGATTTTCTGAGGTGCAGCATGTCCATTAATTCCGGGTTGGACATGGCTTTATACGTCAGGCACAGATCGCCTCTGAGCAGGCGGTATGCCACTGAGTAGAGCTGGAGTTTCTTTAACCGGGCAGCATACGGCATCTGTTTGAGCCCCTTGATCCTCTTGGTGAGATACTTTTGGGGTCTTTCCAGTTGTTGCAGGTGTCTGGTAAGGTACATCCCAAAAGGGGCATTGTACTCAATTATGGGCCTGATGAGGAATGAGTAAAGAGGCACGATGACCTCCCCTGATCTAGATGTGAATCCCTTCATGATTAGGTGGGCTATATAAAATGTTTTTCTAACCACTTTGGCCACGTGGTTGTCAAATGAGAGATTGCTATCAACTTGGGTCCCCAGGTCCCTAATTACTTCTTCTATACTTAATGGATTACCACCTATGTGGTAATTTGTGGGCACTTTGTTTTTGCCAAAGGGGATGACTATACACTTTTTGGCATTTAGCTTGAGGCCATGGCTCTGGCACCAGTTGTCCGTTTCTATGAGGCCCTTTTGAAGGATGCTTGTGTCGGCTGGAGAGTCTATTATGGTGCCCAGTTTGCAGTCATCTGCAAACTTGGTCAGCCACAGTCCTTCCATGTTGGCCTGTACCTCCGAGAAATATATACCGAACAAGAGAGGTCCCAGGACTGAGCCTTGTGGGACGCCACTTGTAACTGGTTTGGAGTCTGACATGGCTCCAGCTATTCTAACCATGTGGGTTCTGTCCTTGAGCCAGTTTGCAACCCATCTAGTGACATAGGGGTTTATATTTAAGCTGGTGAGCTTATCTATAATGCCCGAGTGGGGTGATAACATCTTAGTTACTATGGATATTAAGTCACTGTTTACTGCTATTCCTAATGAATATGGTATTCAGTCTATAAGAGAATTTTTATGTACTTATAGTGGCTATTCAGCTATGAAGATAGAAATGTTGTGCTCTATTCTGGACATTGTTTTGAACAATGTTTTTCTGTTTATTAACAGATATTTTTACCAACTACTAGGTGTAGCAATAGACACTCCTGCCACAAATACCAGTGCTAGCTTAGTTCTTTCAAAGTGGGAAAACATGAATATATTTAGTAATGACTCTAAGAATATGTATAAGAATGATTATGTGTTATTTTATAAACGCTTTATAGATAACATATTTTTGATATGGAATAAGGATATTGAATCACTTAAAGTATTTGTTAATGAATTACAGGGGACAACTGATTTCTTGTATTTGACTGGAACTATTCTAATGAAAAAAATAGTTTTTTGGATATGACTGTAAGTATTAATAATGGAAACTGTAATACTATGATACACAGAAAAGAGATTCAATTTACAAGATATGTACATTCAAACAGTATGCATCCAGGGCATGTTTATAAAAGTGTAGTTAGAAGGCAATTTTTGCCAGCTAGTAGATTAAATACAATAGGAGGGAATTGTGTAGATGAGATGGAAGGTATAGCTCAAGACTTCTATGCTTGAAGGTACAATGTTACATTGATAAAGGATAATATGGAAATTGTATTATCTGAACATGAAGTATTAGGTAAACCATATTTTTCTGAAGAGAACAATATGACTAGAAATATTAAACAATATAAGAACTATTATTTAGGTTATATTACTAAATTTAATAGGTACACTACTCTAATTAAAAAAATAATACAAAAGAACTGGGCAATATTGGGTTCAGAGCCAGAGATTAGAAAGGTTGTTGGAGAAGTGCCACATTTTTTATTTAGAAAAGAGAAGAATATAAAACAATGCCTATGTTATAAAGATCTAGCATTTTGTCCACCACACTTAACTTCTGTTAATAGAAACAAACTCTTCTTGCTATAAATGTGTATATTGCAGGTATATAAATATGGATAGGGAATATAAGCATCCTATTACTAAAGAGAAATGTATATTTAAGGTAGCTGCCACCTGTTCTACAGAAAATGTAGTCTATTTTGCTAATTGTATAAAATGCAATTGTTTCTATATAGATGAAAGAAATCAAAAGTTTAAAGAGAGAATATGTTTTGATTTATCTGATATTCATAGGTGTATAGAGACAAATGCATTAAGTGAACATATTATGCAAAAGGGTAGTGAGCACATGTTTAAGTTTAGCATACTTCAGAGAATCATTGTGAGCAAGCATGGAGGTAATCTGTTGAATAAAACTGAATTAGCATACTACAAATGGATTAACTATCTTAGGGCTGATTCTTCACCAGGATTACATTATGTGAATAGTATAAAACTTTGTTTTAAAATTTAGACAAGGGCAATTATGATTAGTTTCCACCCATGCTATCTGTATTACTTATATTTATATTTTTTAGTATAATTATTCATGATTGCTTAACATACTGTATATATGTTTGTATATTACTAATATTTAGTATTTATTGTTTATGTGTCATCTGATGAGTTGTAAATGTTTTTATAAGGTCTTTTAGCCAAGAGTCATGTGATATGATACTTTCTTGTGATAGGTTGGTGAGTTAAATGTAAACCTGTGGGAATACTATGTTATTTGATTTTAAGCTTTGAGAAAGCATTCTTAAACTTGAAAGCTTGGCTCTCCAATAACTTGGATTCCAAGTTTTTTTCAGAGGGTTAGTCTGGCACTGAGATTGCAATGTCCACATCCCCTGCCCATATTTTGGACACAGGCAGTATGCTTATATATTACCCAGGACACAGAGACCTCTGATATAGTACTGGTTGAGGGTGACACAATTGATAAGGCTAGTATATTTACTCTGGTGGCAGAGGTGGTTGCTTCTTCCAGTAGCCATTGTGATACCATACAAGAGGGTTGGTAGGTGTGCTCAGGGGAGGCCTGTTATTCACTCTCTTTCTGAAGCTGGTATGTCATTAGGTGTCACCAGATGTATGTGTAGGACCTTAGTGGAGGAACAGGCATGTTCCACCAGGGCCTATGAAGAAAAAGTGCTACTACAAAATGTCATGAATCCTGACATGAATAACTTCCTGAACCATGCTGGCAACTCCTTAGACAGGATAAATGACACACTGGATTGGACAGATTCTGTGATGGAACATTTGTGGGGGGATAATGGGCATCCATGTGGCTGGAGAGCCACTAGATCTTCTTGTGTTAGCAGATGTGGCCATGCAAGATCCCACTCCTGCACTGACACTACATCCACTACTCCATCAGTGATTGCAGTGTCCGTACCCAGACATGGTAAGCCATGGTGTCATGGTTCTGGTTGTAGTCATGTGGAGAGCTTATCCAGCAGACATTGCTCACACTCAGGTAGCACCCAAACGTTTATCTAGAGGCAAGGAAGTAGCAGTATAACTCATGGCAGAGGTGGCTCTCATGGTCTGGGTGACAACACTGAATTAAGTAGTCTGCCATGAACAGCTCACACCTGTCCAAGATGCCATAACATAGTTCTAGCACAGTGCTTGATTGTGTTCATACATACACACACACATTGAAAAAAAAATATTCAAATGCCCATGCCACCACACACACACATGCAAACTAAAGAGTACTGTTGAGTGCTATACACCTGTTATTATTCACTCTGACCACTGTATAATATGATAGATGCATATGTTTCTTACTTGCACACATTCATTTCTTTAGTGTCAGCCTTGCCCTCCTACCCTCATACCCTGTGCAAATGATGATGACTGTGCCCTGACTTTTGCACATGTCTGTGTGACTTTGGGTTGCAACTTTGGGTTGGGTGTCTGATACACACAGTGGATAGCTAGTGTTTGCTTATTCAAAAGACTGAATTTATCAACATGCATTTCAAAAGAAAAGTTGTTGAATTCTTGTTCATATTCATTTGTGAACGATTGTTTCTATAATTGTTGAACCTTCTTGTATTTCAGTTAGTATTGTCATAACAGCATTTGAAGCATTAGGTACTGCAGTCTTGCATCTTGTTATAATGATGAGGGTATAATTGATCTGATGCATGCTTTACAGATGATGGTCAATTGAAATGTTTGATGCACTGTATTATTTGTGATACATACATGGATATAGCAAAATTCTGACCAAACAGATACTACTGACATAACTGCAAACCTTAGAGAAATGCCCTGCTTAGGGGCATATTATATATTTCCATATGACAGTAATCAGTTCTATAACCTATTTAGTTTTCATTACAAGTTCCACACTTACCTTGTCATTACTTCAGGTAGAAATTATGTCCTTGGGGGTTGCCCTTGTCTGCTGCCATCAGAACACAGCTATTACATCTTTAAATAAAAGTTGTGCTGTCCAAAAGACATCAATTTTCCTGTTTACATGTGTGTGAGATCTTAGGCTTTGAGCTAGATAGTGAGTGTGTGTGCTATCCTTTGCCTCTTAACCAGAGCCAAGGCATTTGGGGCATGCCTCCATCTGCCAGCACCATCTGCAGCAGGTGATTCTCCCTCATACTCCTCATCCGTGCCTGCTGCTGCTGGGTCTGCCTATGGTCCTTGAAACTGTGGTAATGCCCCTAGCTTGTTGAAGTTGTTTCCTGAGTATTATGTTATGTAACTGGCACAGACTGTAAGTATTTTGGCAGAGGTGTCTGAGTCATACAGCAGTGCATGTCCTAATGTGTCTAGACAATGGAACCTTGATCTCAGCAATCCAAATACACATTCTATGATGTTCCTAGTTTGATCGTGAGCCTTGTATCCTTGTTCAGTGGTGTTGTGTAATTTTCTTGTGGGTGTCACAAGCCACGGCTCCAGTGCATAACCTGCATCCCCATTAGATACCACTGAGGAATGTCTTCCCTACCAAACCTGGTGTACAGCTCACAAGTGTGTCATGTGTGGGTTGTGGAAACTGCTTGGGTTACCTACACATACACTGTAGATGATTTCTTGGGCATTACAGTCAAACTGACAGTTTATAGAGTGCAAACATTTTCTGTTGATGTACCTCCTTCCCTGCTCCCCAGGTGAAACTTTTATTTCTATGTGTGTGTGTGCAATCAATGGCCCAAATCATTACAGGGGAAATGATCTACTTTATAGAAGTCTTCCATTGTTCTTGCTCTCTCCTGTGGGGTTCATGGGAAACAAATATGCTCGCTTCCATGTAGTACCATTGCTTTTAAAACATGATGTACTATTCTAGACACTGATGCCTGTGACACCACTAATATATCCCCTGTGGATCTCTAGAAAATATCACTTGGTAGTATACATAATGTTAAATATACCTTTGTTTCCACTGGGATGGAGTCTCCACAAATTCCCTGGGGTCTGAGATGGGAGCAGCAGAGGTTGCATATTTCCTCTAGTGTTTCCCTGTCTACCCTCTATCTCTCAACAATTTCTGTGCCAGACAGTCCATGATAAGTCCAACTGGGTCTAAACATCATTTTTCTTCTTAGCCCAGGTCTGGCAACATCAGCAACAGCAGTCTGAACTACTTGTTGCACACAGAGCATAGCAATGGCAGCAACAACCCTTAACATGTTTTTTCTCTAAATGTAATTGTGCCTGTATTCCAAAGAGTTTTGTTGTACATGGCAAAAGCCTACACTGGGTGCACGATTGCTTTATAGCTTCCTGAATAGCTCCTCCAAATTGGAATGACTAATTAGCATGTACTCTGTCTCGTTATGCTTTTATTAGCAGATTCTACCATTTATCTGTTTGTTGGCTCTGCACTTTGTGTAGAGACAGTTAATGAGTACCAAATAACATGCCATCATGTTAGTGGCATGATACTCTGCCAGCAGGATTGCTACACTTCATGTAGCTGTTAATGAATCTGGCTCTGAGTTTATTACACCTGTCAGTATGACATGTTCTGTGTATTCCCAGAATGTTGTTGCTATCTAAAATTATTCTTCACATGTATGTCCTTACAGGGCTGCAGTTTTTTCTGGCAGTGTGTATCATTCCCTCACTGTTACTTGCAACAGTAGTGTCACCATCAATGTCTCCCTGTTGCAGTTACCCTCCATACACAAGTTAGAATCTTACATGCTACCTTAACAACTTCTGATGATGCTAGCTTCTAACCACTCATTACAGTTATAACCCAATTCCTAGCTTGTCTCATGACATTCATATCTCTCTTGCATGCAAACTTCCTTTTTGCTTTTAAAGCCCGGAAACATGATTTTTCATGATTTTTTTTGTTTGGCTCCCATGAGTTTTTATGGATGCACATTAAGCCATTTATACAAGTTATCTATTTAGTTGTTCACCACCTTTATAGTCTTCCAGTATCATTTATCTTCTTACAGTCTCTGGCTCTTCTATAAAGATATATTTATTTTAGTCTGTCTGCAGTGCCACTTAGGATGATATCATGTCATTAATAACTGTATCTTAAGAAAATGTATCATCTGATTTTGTTTCTGTAAGTGTTCTGGATCCACACTGCTGTACATTTTCATTCTAACTGTTTTGTCTGCAATTCTTCTGTGGGAGATATGTCGCAAATACTGTTGCAAGCAACTTAAAGAAATGCTTCAAATGTGTCATGGCTTGCTTACAACATTGTATTTCCTTAGTACAGGTACTCACAAGTCTGTTCTAAAGCTACTTTTAGAGAACAGTTAATTGAATGGTAAAACGTGGAAAGTAGATATCCACCCTTTTCTACCCCTCACAATGACTGATACACAGTTTACCCCAGTTCCTCACCACGCTTTGCTATTTTCTGCCTGTTGCTTTCCTTCAGTAATCCCACTATATCTTCAGGTAAGTTACGCTGTACACCTCAGAACTAATCAAAGGATGAAAATGTCTTCAAAATATACAAATCTTTGTTTACATTTTGATGGATGATTTCAGGGGAAACAGCCATGTTTAAATGGCTGACATGTTGCACTGTGTTTTGAGCTACCAATGCCTGCAAATTTCTGGATCAAGCATGTAATAACTTTCACTAGATATTTTATCACCCCTTAGCTGTTTTAGTATAGCTGAGTTGTGTAGTCAAGTGCTTAGATATTTTATATGGTGTCAAACTGTTTTATGATACGTTGAGATAGAAAACATCTTTATTAATAAAAGTTGTTTGAAGAAATAAAGGAAAGGCAGTACTTCTGAAAATCACATATATGTAGAATAGAGAGGATTATAGTTGGGTTTCTGATCATAACCAATTCTTGTGTTTGAGACATGGATGTCAAGACTAAATAGGAGATTATTTAGATTTTAGCTATAATAAATGCTATTTGACCATTGGAAATTGACCTTTACTTTGATTTGCAAGTACATTAAATTTAAAGTGTCATCTTTTTGCAAATATTCTATTTAGTCAAGCAGATAAAAATGTTCAGAAGTTTCGGATTATGGTTTAAACAAATCAACACTTCAAAGGGACAGGCCCTTTTAAAGACAGTATCATAATCTCCTTTAAAATGTCCCCTGAGGGGAAGTGAGAACAGAAACCTAACACACAGCTGCATCTTCTTCCACATACATGCAGGGTCATTATGATTCCCATGAATGTACAAATGCTTTTAACAAGCCTACATCATCTCACCGCATTCACAGAATGAGAAATGGGGAGTAATGTATCTGAATGCTTATGTTCATTTTCCACTATGATACACTGAAGATTTTAATACTGAGCAGCTGAACTTAAGTGGTGGTTACCCAGTGCAGCAGAGTGCAGTTTCTAACAAACTGTTAGTCCACAACTGATTTTTGTAACTGCCCCATTTTCTGTGGTTACGACCACTCATGCTTAGTGAAATGCACTTGTTCCTTAGACTTATTCTGTCCTACCATAACTATACAATAATCATCTGCACAAAACTCCAACCTATTTTGCACTGCAGGCTCAGACAATCCAGTATCATAACAATATTATTCTCAAAAAATATCCAGACTGAATACACCTTATGCCTTATCACAGTTTTCCCTTGAGAGCTTTTAAAATAATGTTAGCCAAAGTCCTGATGAATGCAGGAAAAGTGCTCAAGTCTCTCAGCTTTAGCATAAATGCAAGATTGCAGTTAGTGCAGCAGTGGGCAGGTGTTTTTCAGCCTCTTGCACTAGAATAGGGGAGCTCACATTTGTCTCATCAGACATGCTGCTAAAGCTATACTGGCAGGCTCTACAAACATGAAACGCGTTCCTGCCATCCCCAGAGTATATCTACAGTTGTGCTGTTTAAAAGTATCCTGATAATGTCACAAAGGAGAAGGTAGCGCTCATGTAGTTAGTGCTGTCATGTTCATGAGTATGGCATGAAATAGCATATGCTCACAGCGAGGATTCATTTGCTTTTACTGATGCATATATGGTTCTCCAATGCAATGCCAAAAACTGCATTTACTACAAGTCTGGCACTACAGAGGGGAATGTATTCATCAACCAAGGTACAGTTCTTCCTTTCTGTTGTCTGGGGTCTGGAACCTGAAGACATTGCAGGAGGCTGGAGGAAATAAGAATGCAGGGAATCAACAAAATATGAGAAATGTCCTACCTGTATGCATCGATGTGCTTTTAATAGACAGATAGCACTTCAGCTCTATATCATGGATTGAGAGGGGGTGCTCCAGAAGGAGAAAATGGAAAGATTTTGGAAGGCAGATGGCCTTCCATTAAAGTTCCTGGTTTAAGCGACATGTAGTGCCACTTTATTCCGGGTACTAACCCAGTGGGCTGGTAGCAAGTCTAGTAGGTGGTTTGGGGGAATAGGTTTAATTTTGACAATAGCAGGCTATTGGGAATGGTGCAAAAGGAAAACCTAGTAGTGGCCAGAGATGGGTAATTTCAGAATATTGTTCATTTCATTTTACTTAAAACTTCCATAACCGACTATTACTATACAAAACTACAAATGCAGAAAACAGTCTCATGTTAGCATGAAGTCAACAAACTACACTGCTAAGTATGACCTTTGCCATGCAAATTCCACCCGCAAAATGCAATGCTATAATCAGAGTGCATCTAGACTTTTTGGAGCTATACACCACCTCCCAAGGTGTAGCTTCCACAGCCCCCAAGTTTAGTTTTTATCACTCTCAAAAGTACATGCTTCTGGTTAGCATACTTCTATACAAGTTTGAGGAAAAAACATACAGTGTCAACTACGCATTCTGGAAAAACAGTGTTTTAATAATATAACATGCAGTAAATATTTCATGGATTTCTAATTAAAATTAAGTCAATCTCATTGCAACAATAAATATTTTTAAGTGTACTTCATGCTATATTTGTTGTATGTCTGGCTATGACCTTGGCTACAGTAACACCACTGGCAGACAGTGGGGGCTCCAACACGTAGCATTTTCTAGTCATTGAGTTTTATTTATTTATTTATATATTTTATTGCTATTATTATTATTATTGTTGCTATTAATTTTAAACTGGGTAAACCTAGCAGGAGTAAGCACTTCATTGCAAGATGATGTTAGAGCATTGTCTGAATTGCTCGAATTGCACAATAGGCAAATGTGGAATGTGGGAAATAATGATCCGTCATACTTTGACAAGGAAGCAGATTAAGTAGGTATGTTTTAATGATTCTACTATCCTGCGGTTTAGGATTCCAGAGGTCATCAGCTGTGTAACCACCCTCTGTCATTTGGTAGCCACATACTATCATTTTCTTTCTCTGTGTTGAGCTATCTTGAGGTCAAGTGCAGATCTGGCTTCCTCTGTTGTGTGTTTTACAGTACACTTAAGATGTTTAGAAGTTGTCTCCATTCTTTCCTCTCTTCTTTTTACTAAATAATATTTATCATGAGATGACTGAGCATCTGACGTTCTTTGTCCACTGCATATAGAGTCTTGAAGGACTTGGTACTGCCACACTTAGACCTCTTATAACCTCTGAAGCCCTGTTGGTGTAATATTACGACAAGTGCAGCACAAAGCCTACTGAATCCACTGAATAATTTCTATGTTGTCAATAAAAGCTGGTGATATGAGGCACACCGTTTGCTATAGCATCTAACAGTGTGCCCAAAAAACAATAAACAATTATTATGCACTCATAAAGATGGCAGCGAGATTGCCCAGGGGAGGTGTTCACCAGTTCTTTGTGGCTGGATGATACATATAGCCCTGCTGAGTTCAACCTGAAAAGCTGCATAGATCTGTCAGTGGGCTCACCAGTCACAAGCTGAAAGGTGAGAGTTGGATGTGACATGAGTCAAGTGGCAGGCAGTATAGGATGGCGTGAGATGGAATACATTCTGGTAATAAAAACTGTCTGTTGAGCTATGACATTTTACCTCACTGTTGGGAAAGGTGCTGGAGCTTGTGTGGGGCATTGAAAGTACCATGTAGATTTATCTGGACTTATCTCTACACACATTGCTGATTCTTGAGCTAGGGTTGGTAAAGGCCCTAGACAGGTGTCAGGTACTTACAAGCCCCAGGATTTATGCAGTCGAAGAGATAGGCAAAGTATTTCAATGTGACTACAAAATGCAGAAAAGAAAACTCTCTGCCATTTCTGCATAAGAACTTAAAGGCTATTCAATATATAGTGCCTTCTTAAAGACAGTGAGTCTCTTGCTTGATAGGGTAATATCTAGGGACTCTTGAGCTCTACTGCATGCATTCAATTATTATGTTGGAAATGATGAGGTACCTGGAAGGGCATAAGTGGGAAGAATATCCTGTCTACATTGAACCCAAATGATAAAACATTATTATGGTGCTTGTCATGGAATGTTGATAAACACCATGCTCAAGTACAAAGATATTTATAAGTTCACTTAGTACCAGACCACCTTGGACGAAAGATGAATGATAACCTTTATAGTCATGGCATCTGGCCTGAGATGTTATGTTCTGAGCACTCATGTCAAAAGAAATGCTGACTGTAGCCAACTATTTAAAACTTAAAAAGGAAATTAAATGAATGAACTAGCCAAACACATGTATTATTAGTGCTTTCGTTTACTGTTCTAAGTAAACTATTTCAGACAGTATACATTAAATCACATGAATTTAAATTATATACATACTTATGACATCACACTATTTCCTGCAACATTTAAAAATATACTCCACTATAAAAAGTTAAACATTTAGAACTACAAATAAATTAACATATCCAACTCAAAAGCTAGTCTTATATATGATTATAAAACATATATATATGTATATATATATATATATATATATATATATATATATATATATATATATATATTATTACATATATTTTATATGCAAAAAAATGATCATCTTTCTAAAGATTTCAATCTTAATACAGTTTTCAATGAACAGCAATCGTTAAGCCCCGGGAAAGCCTGAGCATTTAGTCTGAGCTGCCATAACAATTCTCTCTCCTCCAGTTTCAATGTCCAAGCACCACCCCTAATATCCTGCCAAACCTGTTCAATCACCAACTAACAGAATTTATGGCCAGGATAATTAATAATGTGCCTAGCCAAAGCATTAGTATGATTAGTTTTTGTTATATTATAGTGGTGCTCATAGATACGCTGCTTAAAGCACCGTTCTGTCTTTCCAAAATAAAAACATGGGCACAACTGACATTGAGCCAGATATACCACTCCTTTCATCTCACAGGTATATTTTCCATTTATATAAAAAATCCTACCACACACCTTAAATTCTGTGGTGATGTCAATAAATTTACAAAAATGACAATTGCCGCATTTCTTCATCCCCCTATATGGTATAAAGTGTTTACGTTTAACCTCCAATAAATTTTTCAAATTCAAACCCCATTTAAAAATAACTATGGAGGCTTCACTCAGGTTTTTGATTAATGCCAATATCTTCCTTTATTAAAGCCCAATTTTTCATCAAAATTCTTTTAAGTACCTTGGTATCACTCGAAAATGGTGTGATGAAACTCAGACTGTACATAGGTTCCTCTACATTTTGTATAACAGTGTTCACCAGAGTTTACTCACTTAATGTTTGAGTAGACTCATACATTGTTCCCCTATTCAGGATATCAACAAAATGTCCAGCCTGTCTTTTCCTAATAACGCCCATAATCACATCATCCACCAAATGTGGGGGATATGCTCTTTTAACAAACATCTGTTTAAGATGGTCACATTTTCTATAGAAATCTGCATCTAATGTTACCATTCTCACAGCTCTAATTACTTGTCCTTTAATTACCAACCGCTTCTGGTGATAGGGATGTGACCTGCTAAGATGAAGGTAACTATTTGAATGTGTAGGTTTTCTAAAAATGTTAGCTATAGATCTACCATTAGGGATATCTTTAGATAATTTCACATCAATATATGAAATAGAGTCCATACCAAAGGTGGATATGAATTGTAAAAAGTTTGTAAGTTTCGTAGTCTCATCCACCAATTCATCCACTACCCTCAAATCACCTTTTATGATGACAAAAATGTCATCCAGGTAACGGGTGTACCAATGGACTCTATCTTTAAACATCTGGTTAGAAAACAATAATTCTTGTTCTCAATGGGCCATGATGCAGTTAGCAAAACTGTCCCCACATGGTGACCACATTGCGGCACCTGTTTTTTGTAAGTAAAAAGAATTGTCAAACAAAATGAAATTATTGCATAAAATAATTTCTAACAAGCATTCAATTAGATTAATTTCATCAGAATCAGCTCCTCTGTTAGACAAAAATTCTGCAATCCAAGCAATTCCCAATTCTTGGGGAATTACTGTATATAGGTCACAGACATCAGTTGTTAAAAATTTATTATGTTCATCAAATTCAAGATTATTAACAGCCTCCAGGAAATTCTACGAGTCAGAACATATTTATTTGAGATTCACCCTTCAAATACTGTTTTAGTTTTGAGTCAACAAATATAGCAGAAGCATAGGTTAGTGAACCCCTGCCATCCACAATAGGTCAGAGGGTTGGGCTGTCCAAATCTTTATGGATTTTGGGTGCTCCAAACATAACCGGATACCTTGGTGCTGTCATATTCAAATAGTTAAATGTATCAATATCTATTGAAGCTTCCAGAAATAAATCATTCAAGATCATTCAAACTCTCTGGTAAGCCATATTTACTTCATTAATAGAAGCACTAAATGTAAGTTTCGGTTTCCAATATTGATTTAATTCTGTTTTTGTAATCTTCCTCATCCATAAAGATCAACCCCCCCCCCCATTAGGTTTCATTACCCTAACACCCTTCAGTTTCAACATTTTTAAAGCATCTCTATCATTTTCAGTAATATTAGGTTTTGCAAAAGAATGTCCAGGGCCATTTAAAACTGCTCTGATATCCATTTCATATACTTTTTCAAAGAGGCTTAGGGTAGAATGCAGTGGGGGGTTGAATACACCACTAACTCTACAATCAGAGTTATGAACAGCATTTTTACCCAACAAGGCACTTAAATTCAACTTACGTGAAAATAATTTTAAATCCAGTAAGGTTCTGGGCAAATCAGCCCATGTCGTGGGTACAAAAGATAGACCTTTAGCCAAAATATTGATAGTGGAGTATAATTTTAAATGTTGCAGGAAATAGTGTGATGTCATAAATACGTATGTTATTTACACTCATTTGATTTAATGTAGAATGTCTGAAGAAGTTTGCTTAGAATAGTAAACGAGAGCGCTAATAATACGTGTGTTTGGCTGGTTCCTTCATTTCATTTCCTTTTTAAGTAGTTGGTTTGTTTTTCATTTTTGTTTTCATTTTGGCTGTAGCCAACTATGGTGACATAGGGGGATAAAGCCCTGAATGTGGTCCAAGAGAACTGAGTTTGTGTAGCGGCTTGGATGGCTGTTGGAGTAGGCAAGGAGAATGGATATGGCCCCACTGGGAGGGAGTGGCCATGTGATGCTGAAACTCACAGTGAATGAATGAATGACCATGCATAGTGCAGCCTAACGGCAGATGTTCTGCATAGCAAACCATCACTTGGTGGTAGCCTTTATAGAAGTTGTGCAAAATTGCTTGATCCACATAGAGAAGACATTTTTGGAACCTGCAGTAATTGGATTAGGGCAATAGAAATGCCTTTATAGTTGGGATGCTGGTGAGATCACAAAC
This sequence comes from Protopterus annectens, assembly GCF_019279795.1. Taxonomy (NCBI): domain Eukaryota; kingdom Metazoa; phylum Chordata; order Ceratodontiformes; family Protopteridae; genus Protopterus; species Protopterus annectens. Next base: position 563,293,436 of record NC_056741.1, on the reverse strand, counting down.
AGCCCTCGAGGCTGCCTGAATGATGGTCCTGCTGGATGGCTCTGGGCCCCTTTGTAACAGGGCACCCTCACCAAGAAGGAACTAGTGAGCTCAAGTCCATTACGGGAAGCTTGATGGAAGGCAAGCATGGGAGCAAAATACACATAAAGAAAGAAAGCAAGCAAGATCTGCACTGTGTGTTGGTCATCACATGGTGGTGAGTTGGGTCCAGTGGCCAAGGTGGTTATTGGAGAAACCTTTGAAACCCACATATGTAGTGAGGATTTCTTGAGAATACCTAGCTGATGATTTAGTATGCATGACCTCAAATACCACATTCATAACAACTTCTTTTGTAAGCCTGCAGAAGCCAAATAGCTGAAGCTACAAGAAGCTGTCACTGAAAGGTGGTAATTGTTTATCATGGAGGTAACCTTGGGACCTGCTAGCAGTGAGGGAAGCCATAGAGTTAAATAAAGGCCTTTTATGCAATGCTAGAATCAGTATCTCTGGATCTGACTGATGGGAACAGCAGACCAGGAAGATGGCAGCTGCTGCAGGTATGGAGTAGTTTGGCTAGACTATGTCGAATGAGTTTTGGATGACCTCATATATGTTTTTGTAAACATCCTCATCACTCACAAGAATGAAGCTGAATATCATCCTGTCTGTTTTCAACATAATGGTTTAGGTCTTCGACTCACGTGTATAAGGTACAGGGCTTGATTCTGCCCTTTGGTAGTTGGTTAGGCTAATAACTGTCTGCAGACTGATAGCTTAGTATTTACCCACAAACATAAATGTGTAGAAATGAAGATCTCAGATTATGGCATTGTCAGAATGTACAATGAGTACCCTGAGGCACTTCTGAGTCCAGTGTACATAATCTATTCTGAAGAAGCAGAGTCAGATTCAAATACTTGAACTGAATCCCTTAGATGGTGCCATTGCAGTGATTAAATAGTTACACTGTGGCAAGGCTACACCAGTAGATGAAATCCTTTCAGAAATATGCAGACACCTTACATCACTAGATCATGCTTAACATGACTTTTCAATGTTGATTTGAAGGTAGGAACAGTGTCTTTGGATTATCAAGCTAGGATGGTGATCTCCATTTACATAATGGGGGGGGGGGACAGAACACTGTGTTCAATTACAGATGCATCATGCTCCTCAAGTCTGCTGGGAAAATTCTTTCCGTAGGCTGCTAGAAGGAATATCTCAGCTACTAGCCAAAAGCCTCTGAATCAGCTACAGCAATGTGGCAATGGCTTCCATCCTGACCGATGACAAGTAGATCATTTGTCCTTACTATGAAATTGGAGGGGTGCTTGGAGTTTGACACTACTATCTACATGTGTTTTATGGATCTGCAGAAGGAATATGACTACATATAGTGGAATAGCTTTTAGGAGGTATTACAAAGTATGCTGAATGCTAATTGATCTCTATGTTTTTTTGCGCCAGCATTCTTATTATTAAAGTGAATACATTCACAGTGGATTGCATATTCTTCAAGGATGTATATTTAATATTCCCTTCAAGTTATGGCTTTCATGATCAGGGTATCAATATGCAGATGAAGTCAAGGGAGTTTCCTGCTTTGGGATATGAAGGCTGCATTTTTATTGCATGCAGATGTCTTCATAGCCTTAAGTGACTATGATCTTTGGTATACAGTGGAGTGGTTCTCTGCTGAGTATGAATGAAGCAGATGGGATGGAAAGCAGTACTCTAACTCAGAGGTCATGGTTTTCTCGTGAAAAGTGAGGATTGATTTCTAAGGGGGGCAATTCCCTCAAATGGACAGGTTTATATATCTTAAAGTCTTTTTCATCGCAGCAGACAAAAGGAATTGGGAGAATGACCAACAGATAGCTGCAATAACATGAGTACTGTAGGTGTTGCAATGAACTGTGGTGGTGAAGTGAGAAATGAGTTGTAGAATGAAGCTCTTTATTTACACGGTAGTCCATGATTCTGTCCACAGCCATGATCAAAAGTTTTTGGCTGTGATGAAAGGATGAGATCACTGATACAAGCAACAGGAATAAGGTTCTGGGTAGCTGGGCTTCTTCTCACTAGTCTGGGAGATCTCAGTGTATAGGCACTTTTCCCATGGAGTAAAACGAGTCAGTTGATGTTGTCTGGGCACTTAGAGAGGATGTCCCCTAAGTGGCTTCACACTGGAGGTGTACCAGGACCAGGCATGACCCACTAGGACAAAGACAAGGGCAGACTTGGGTCATGCAAAAGGGAAAAAGAGATTGTATCTCTCACCTTGCTTGGAACACTTGGAGATCCCACAGGATGAGCCACACATTATTACTGAACATAAGGAAGTCTGATCTAGTATGATAAGTTTGCTACCACCATAACCCTAAAAACCAGTGGATTAAAATGGATGACTGGATGAAGAGTCCAAGACAGTCCTTTGTTCTGCCATTTCCCTACATGCTGAACCAGAAGCTATTCGTATGTTCACTAGAGTTGTTATGCATTCTTTAAATGAGATATTAAATTAAGGTCCCAGCTGTCTAAATCAATAGTAGCTTTTTGGGATGTTAAAAATCTCACAGCATGTATTAGAAGAAAAGCATTGGAATGTTTCCACTGTTCTGTCAAAATGACTCCTAGTCTATATAAATAGCATCTTGGTTCTCCCAAAAGAGTGTTATAGGCCTAGTGTGACCAAAATTGATCAACAAATACTAAACAAATGAATGTTAAACCATGGCCTATGGTCCATTAAAATTAGCACATAGTTACATTAAAAGACCAAAAAAAAGACTTCCAATACTATCATATATGAACTGTAACCTGTAACCTCTGAATAGAGCCATATTAAACTTTACTATTCTCTTGCCGATTATAAAAAAATATTGAACCAAAATATGCAAGAAAACAAAGGACAGAAAGGGGAGTGAAGAAAAGATTATTTAAAATATCTCCACGACCTTGGTTCTATAGCATACAGGAATGAACCCCTGACTCTGATTCAACTGATAGTTTGACTAGCAGGCCAAGTAGAAAAGATGAAAAGGAGTGGCTATTTTAATGCTTGCCTACTCCAGAAGGAAGGGAGGAAGTGGTCCATGCCTGTGATCTGATATATCCCTAATGATGAAGATGGTGGTATAATCATCAGGTAAACTGCCATTTGTATTTTGACAATGAAGGAGAGGCTGAAGCTAACTGAGTCTACATGGGATGATACACGTGATGTCAGTAGCACCATCCACCAAGGGTGTGCAAAATAAAAATCACCTGCCATGTAGCATAGCTTATTTGAAGCTGCCAGCTGCTCCACTTGAATCCCCTCTCCTTCTCAATCTGCCAGTGGTGCAGCCCCAGCCCCTGGGGATAATAAAAAAACAAACTCTACAAACAAACCACATTGGTGGAATCCTAACCTTGACAGGCTAAAATCAGAAAGAGCAACACCTATAATGATAGGAGCTCTCTAAAGTAAACAGGAAATTGAGTACTATTTAAGTACAACAAGGCCAATTACAAGGTCAATATAGCCTAACAGGCTGAAGACAACCACAAGGCCTTCTATAGCTATGTCCAAAACCTCCAAGGCAGCACACAGCAGGTGGGTAATGGTACCACTTTCACTGAGCAGAGTGATATAGTGAATTTGCTGGCTAACAAATTCAGCTCAAACTTCACTTCCCACTGCCTCACCCATGAAATACTTACTAGTATACCCCTCCTTAACTATTAACAGGGAGCAGGTCCCAATGGCGCTCATTAAGGCCAAAAACATGAAACAGCCTCAATGGTTCCCAACAATATCCTGGGATGCCTCCAAAATATTTTGAAACCTGATCTATCAGGATCACTTGAGTCACTTTTCAACTATAGCCTCAAAACCATCTTTGTGCCACAAGAATTGAGGACTGCAACATTTATTCCACTTGACAAGGGTGTACCATCAACCAGTCTCAGAAACTACAGACCTATTTGTCTTATTAGTCTAATATGTAAAGCCATGGAATGAATTACCATGGAAATGATCAACAAAGACATAGGCAACCTTCAGACACTGGACCCAACCCAGTTTAGTTTTGCCAAGGGAAGGTCATACCTACTAACCTTGGTGGACTTCTTTGAGAAGGCTAACACGGCAATGGAATAGGGGAAAATGGTGGATACCATATACATGGACCTAGCTAAGGCATTTGATACAATACCCAACTGGTTTATAGTTTACAAACTAACCGAACAGGACATCAACCCTTACATAACTCACTGGATTGCCAGCTGGCTTACAAATAGGACCCAGGAAGTCAGGATTCATGATGTCACCTCCACTAAAAGACCGGATATCAACAGTATACCCTAGGGCTACATGCTGGAACCACTCCTATTTGGCATCTACTTTTCAAAGTAACAGCTAATGTGAAGGGCCTTTTGCTGACTAGGTTTGCAGATGATGGAGATATCATAGAATCTCCTCATGACACAAGCATCTTACAAGAGGGTCAAACACAGACAAATGATTGGCGCCAAAGTCACAGACTAAAACTCAATGCCAGGGAATGCATTACATTGCCTTTCGGGAAAATTACCACCAAGGCCAATTGTTCCACTGATAAGACACCCCTAAGAGTTTACCCAGTAGTCAGGAATCCTGGAAATATGTAGACAGTAATCTGGGCTTTGACCAATATGTGACCAAGGTAGTAAGAAAATCATTCTATGTCATCCATCTTATAAGTAATGGCATGGCATGGCATGGCATTTGGGTCCAAAAATTCATACTGCTACTTTATTCCGCCCTTATCAGATTTGTCATTGAGTATAATACCCCCAATGGTATGTACCTGACCAGACACTTGCAACAGTTAGAACAGCCACAAAGGTTCCTTGCTAGGAGAATCCAGGGTATAAACACATTGTCCTATATGGATTGCCTTAAAGCCCTATTTCTTTACTCTGTGATCTATGCCTGGCATACAAAGCTTCCACGTATCTAGCTTAAATGGAACTTTTGCACATCTGCAAAATGAACAGCATCAGAACCACTTGATCCAAGGTATTACATTTTGTTTGTGACATAAATAAGACAAATTGGCAAGACAGATATATGCCTGAGAGGTTCCCCATGCTCTGGAACAGGCTCCCCATCCATGTGAAGCAGAGTCCATCCCTAACCCTAACTAAGTGTAGCCCTGATAAAAGGTTGGGAAATTGGAATTTCACCCTGGGTCTGGCCCCCATGTCTGATAGACTGTGGCAGACAGTAATGCCCAAACTAACATAGCCCCACTCACTTAACCTCTAAAAACGTCCTAACTAACATACCCCTCCTAATAAATGCCCATGATACATAGGAACAGGACTAGGTTAGATTGCATGGCTAGGCTTGTAAAGGTCCTGGTGGTCATTAGCCTAGTATACACTTATGAACCTATGGTCATTAACATAGTATATACCTATGAACCTATGGTCATTAGCCTAGTATACACCTATGAAGCTATGGTCATTAACCTAGTATATACCTATGAACCTATGGTCATTAGCCTAGTATACACCTATAAACCTATGGTCATTAACCTAGTATATACCTATGAACCTCTGGTCATTAGCCCAGTATATACCTATGAAACTATGATCCTATATCAGGGACAGTAAAGTAAAACACAGCTATGGGAGCAGCCCTAGAAAACAGCTAATTGTCAACTGGGGGCTATACAATAGAGAACAAAATTAAATGCATAAACATGTGAAGAAATAAAAAAAAAATTCTCCAGATTCTAATAATGAAAGACTAACATATGGATGAAAGGAACACTCTGAAACAGCATTCCTAAATAGCATAAGGGTGGGAGGTTGGCTTAATGGTTAAGGTGTTTACCTTACAGACACAAGGTGCAGGGTTTGATTCTCACATGAGGTAATTGGCTAGGCTTAAAATAGCCCACAAGGGCACTTAGCCTAGCACTAATCTATGAACCTATGTAGCCAGCAAGAAACTATAAACTCTTCCAGTAAAAAAAAAAAAAAAAAAACAGGCAATAAGTTAAATACATTCTCACTGCACTTCAGTCCAAAAAAAAAATAACAAAATAGATACATGACTAGTAAAAAATATAAAAATCATTAGTGGAAGAAATAAGATTTGAAAGCTGATTCAAGGAAAGGCAAACTCCAATTTTAATAAAAAAAAACAAAATAGGAGGTATGGTTAAGGTTTTGCCTCACAGCTCTAGGATCTGAGGTTCAATCCTCAACTCCAGTCACTATGTGGACTTTGCATGTTTTCCATGCGTTTCCACCACCTCCCTTCTCTAATATCTATATCTATATCCATATCTATAACTATATATATGTATGTAGGATACAGTTATAATAAGCAAAATTCTCAAATATTAATGTCTGTTTTGTCAACATACTTTTGTCGAAATAACAGATGGTAGAGATATGGGCGAGACTGACAATCCCCAGGATTGGGGAATATGACCTTTCCCCAGGAACTGTGTGATCTCTCAGTTAGTATACATAATTAGCAGGGTGTGGGGGCAGCACATGTATAGAGCAAGGGAGCTTGCCCCCAACAAAAAACAGTATTCTTTTGCATGGTCCAAAGTTGTGCCTCAGTGCATAAGCATTAGGGTGCTGATCTTTTTTTTTTCTTTTATCTTTTGCAGTCAATGTTTTTATTATCAAGTTACTGAATTTTAGATTAACTTCAGTAGATCTATATACAATCTCTGTCTATCTATATTTATCTATCTATATAGCTAAATGGATAGATAGGTACATATATATATATATATATATATATATATATATATATATATATATATATATATATATATAAAACTGAACAGAGTCCAAAGGACCAGATTGCCTACTCAGTTAATATATAAAGTGTGCACCTAATATGTAAATGATGTAGTAACCCTTTTGCATTTCCGGTAGAGGAATAAGAGTGGGACATAAACACAAGGAGCTTGTGCCTAAACCCTCTCAGCCTTAAGGACCATGATCTAATAGCTAAAGTAACTAACTTTTATGAAAAAAAGTAATTATGATATCATTATGACAAATGTAGGTATTTTGTAGTATTTATAAATTATTCTTTGAGCATGGCTTGCCTGATAAGGTTTAAATACATTGAAAAGATTTGCCACCCTGAATTAGAGCAGTAACAATGCTTAGAATAAATGTTAATGCTGATTGGCCAGTCTGGCAGAAAGCACATAGGGTTAAGGCTATGAGCTTTTGTTCCTGTGGTACAGGGTTTGATTCCCTTAGTCTTCATTCGCCTACTGTGTGACCATGAATAAGTCACTTAACCAGACACTGCTTCCAACTTGCCTCTGAAAAGGGAATGTGTGTCCACTCAGCCTGCCTGGTTAACAAATGAGTATTATTAGAAGCCCATCACCTAAATGAAGGCTGAAATGATTAAAAAATCAAGGATCTATATAGGTGGGACCCTTAATTCATAATAGAAAGACAAATATCTTCTTGAATATGTGGTGTTAAAGTCAGAAGTTGTATAACCAAATTAATTTAAACAAACAGTAAATGAAAGATTATAAAGAATTTCATGTAGAAAGTGTCATTCAGGGGAATTAAACAGGTATTCCACCTTTGGTATACAGCCTCCATGTTGGTATATATGCCTGGTCGGCCATTAAGAATAAAAAGATAAAATAAATGACATTAACAGCAAGACATCAGTGAAAGTGAAGTACAGGACTCTGTGTTGAGTGATCCTGAAACTCTGATTATAAGCTTCAAAACGCAAAGTCAAAGGGTGGGATTAAAAAAAAAAATCATGTATGTGGGCACTTAAGGGCCAAACAGCAGTCAAAGTAGCATAATGCGGCCTGATACTAACTATTCAGTGGCAGTGGCATTGCACTGCAGGGTTAGAAAAAGTAGACAATTAACTTGTGAAAACAAAACATGTAAAGTGCAGGGAGTGGAAAGAGTTTTATACTGTTAAATTGTAGACAGGGAACTTTACGAGGGTGATAAACACTCGTGGGATTATTGTTTGTGCTTTATTATTTTATTACAACGTTTAGGGAGTAAAGCAAACAAAAAAGGTATATATAGGCCTCTTCAAGCATGTGAATTATCCTTTTTCTGATGAAGTCATTGTCTATGATGAAAGCGCTTAACAACTAATGGATTTTGCTGGTGTTTGATTCAAATAAAGTGGAGTTTTCCTTGATGGCTACTGGGTGCATTACTTTTGGTTACCAGTATTTTTCATGCATCCTGGAATTTTTTATCATTTGCATAATTTGTGCACACTGCTGACAATAAGTGTATGTCCACATTTACAGGAAGATACATGGTGCCTAAATAGCATAGCTCTTAGAAAATGTCTTCAAGGTACAGACCAATGTGCTACTGCAGGCTTTCCATGGGCATGAATGGTGGATACTAAAGACTGACAACAGTGACCCGGCCTTTGATGAATATGTGTGGCATGAGCTTGTAGCAGATATTAAAGCAGTTGGTGGTTACAACAAGGCAGCCCATCAGAAAAGTCTGAAGATTACCAACATGATCCCTCGTATGTACAAGAAGGCCCATGCCACTGCACAGGAGATGATGGCCATGGGTAGAAGTCCATCCTCACATACAACTTTTACTGCTGTGTCATCATTATCAGCAATCCCCTTTTTCCCATTTTCTACGTGGGGTTGAGTTGTCACATCAGCTGTCACCAATCCTCTTGATTCAGTGCCACTCTTCTAACATCTTTGAGAGTCATGTCTGTTACGGGTGTTGTTTTACACAGTCCATCCATCTCTTTGCTGGACATCCTCATTCCCTTTTGCCTTCTTCCTGTCTCGCCCTGATCATTTTCACCAAATTATTTTCTGTTTCCTGCACATGTGCCTGAACCACTATAATCTGTTCTCTTCGACCTTTTCTGCAATTGGAGCTTCAGATCTGATTTATAATTTCTTTATTTGGCTGACACTGTGCATCCTGCCACCAACTTCATCTCTATCACATCTAGCTTCCTCACCTTCTCTGCCTACATTGTCCAACGTTCTGTACCACATAGAGGTATTGTTCACACCACTATTTTGTAAACCTTACTTTTCAGCTCCTTCGGCATTCTTATGACTCATATCACCTCTAATACTCTGTGCTAGTTGGCTGCAGCCCCTCTGAGTCTAGCTTTGATTTCCTCATTCAGATTTCTCTTCTCCAAAACCACTTCCTCCAGGTATATAAGGCTGGTAATCTATTCCACAGTTTTCCCTTCTGTATTAATTGTAATTTTTTCATTTTTTCTGATTTCTCCCATTTGCTGCTGTGACAACTGTCTTGCCAACCTTCAGTTTCATCCCATGTTCCTTCAGTTTTGCATCCTATTCCCCTATCATTTACTGAAGTTACTGTTCAAAGTCTGCTTGTGATGCCACATTGTCTGCATATAGTAGCTTTCTTGATCTGTCCTCTCTGACCAGTTTGCTAAAGAAGCCCATTACCAGTATGAACACTGGTGTGCTCAGAGCTGAACCATGATGAACTTAACAAGCATTTTTCATCAAATGGGAAATGACCTACAACAGGATAGCCACATTTGCATCTGAAATGCCCCAGTGACATATTACTACAAACTTCTCAGTAAATTAACATGGATAAACCTAACAGGCTTACACATATTGACTTACAAAATAATACAAGCAGCCATATGCTGATCTTCCTTACATGCTAACGCAACATCATCTTAGTAGAATATTTATATCAGTTTCTCTTAATCAAGAAAATGTACAGTAAACATCATCAAAAACAAGATGAATTGCCTGGGCATAACTGTCCACTGTCATAGAATAAGCCGTCCACTGATGTAATTCAGGACCAGTTACACTTTCAAGAAAGCCCTAAAGCTGTTGGGTCTTACAAACACACATTGCCATACATTTTGTGGTTACATAATCTTGATTAATGCTACATGAAGTATTATAAGTGCTATCTAGAGACATCCTCTCCTACACAGCCCTGCCTGTAAAACTGGTTCTGTTTTGATCTGACACTTTGTTATGGCAGCTATAGCTGTAGTAATACTAGAAAGATGTGATGACTACCTTGAGTGTTATACTGGAAGTTTGCAGAATGCCACTGCTTTATTGATGTGTATTATAATTGTATATGTTAAATATGGACAATATCTATAATGAACATGTGTCTTGGGCATCCAAATACTGCTTTATACTTTTAGTTATTGCTTCACTTGCTTACACATCAGAAGTCATTTTAATAGACATCTTAGTCTAACCACTTCAAATACTTTCATACTGTGTATTATAAACATCTTTTTCTGATAAATAGTTAAATGGTTTGGAGCTTTTCCCCTAGGTACCTTCTGTTACTGGTGTCTACCCTACTGGGAAACAGAAAATTAAATACATAAATTCTGGCCCTACTATATTGCCTATAACCAAAACAAAATATCTAACCAAAGCCAAAGTAAATGCCTTAACAGGCTAAAGATAAAGAAAGAAAGAAACAAACAAACAAACAAAGAATGAAAGAAACAAAGAAAGAAAGAATGAAAGAATGAAAGAAACAAAGAAAAAGAATGAATGAAAGAAACAAAGAAAGAATGAAAGAAAGAAAGAATGAAAGAAACAAAGAAAGAAAGAAAGAATGAAAGAAAGCATACCTCTAAAACTGGTACCCGACATGCATTTCTTCTTCACACTCTAGCTTTTTACCATATTTAGATGTATAGACCCAAACCTAAGACCTGCTCATACTCCACATGATATACTTCTTTTACATGCTTTTTCAAAGTAAGAGCTAAAGAATGAGGAGACAAAAACCTGTGCAAATGAACACCAGAAGAGCAAATAATATACTCCCTCACCTGCAAACATTAGCAGGCTACAATAAAAACATTAGACGACTACTATATGCCTACTGTCACAGCTGTGACAAAGAACTATTTTCAGTTATTTATATTCACTTAAGTTAATCTCCTGTGGACTTCAACATTTACTGGAGAAGCAAAATATACCAGCAAGCAAATGACAAACTAAGGAAAGATGGAGAATTTGCCATATTCATGAAAGGCAGTCCATAGTCCACTCCTGCAACATCCAACCACCTGAGTAACTGTTAATCATTTTGCTTAGGTTATGTGGTTCCGACTCCTAAGGATATACTGACATATGTCTAATGGCAAATTTTATGGGGTCTATTACAAGGGGCAGAAAGGTACTTTTCTGAACAGAAAAAGTAGCCAAGATTTCAGCTAAATGTCACAAGAGAACATTTTTCTTCAAGCCACCTTTCTGTGAGGGATTTACCTCTCACTTCCACCACAAAAGGAGTTGATCCCAATGGACTCCTGCTACTTGCTTTACTCAACTTTAGACTTGTTGCACATTAAGAATGGAGAGAAAAAAAGAACAACAATGACCCTTTTACTCCAGATGAATTTCTGGCCAAGGTACCATTTTCAAAATGCAGACACTTTGCACCAGTCTTCCTATCCTGCTCAAATGTTATCTATGCATTGCTTAATCAAGCCCTTCAACAGAGTCCTGCATCTCTTAATCCTGACGTGATTATTACAGGGCATTTAACATCAACTGTCAAGCGGAGAAAAAGAACAAAAAATAATTCAACCTAGGGGTAAGGTTTCTCACAAATTTCACACATTTTCTTTCTCCTTGTTTTGGCTAGTTCAAGGAATGGTACTTCACCTGTCTTTGCAGTATTGTGTGTGTGTGTGTGTGTGTGTGTGTGTGTGTGTGTGTGTGTGTGTGTGTGTGTGTGTGTGTGTGTGTGTGTGTGTGTGTGTGTGTGTGTGTGTGTCACCAGTGCACCAGCTCAAGTTAATTACTGTAGACATATTAAGTATCTTCTCTGAGGGTGTTAATGAGCTGAGTTGATGTTTTCCAATAGAATAACAGGGTGACTAAATATTTCAATAATGCCATTTTAACCCAGCACAGTCAGTATGCCCTGTTATACAACAGAGGGACAGGGGCAATATGTAATCTAGGACTACCTCCCTCCCATCTTCACATATTAAGAATATGAATCTCAGGCACAATGCATATTATACAAACAAAAGGACAATACCCTACTAATGGCTTCCAGACCTTTAGAACATAGGTTCATAGGTTCATACTAGGCTATCTGCCCTAGGGTATTTATAAGCCTAGCCAGAGTGTGTTTGGCTTTCACCACCCATTTTAAATTAATTTTGCTATGCCTTTTTTTGAGGTTAGTATACTGTGCCTCTGTCTAACAGTGACACAGAAGTGATAGCCGGGGCAAACCTACGATCTCCCATCCACTCATCAAGATTCCTCTTGAAGAGAGTCAATGTGGGACTCTGCCTAACCTGGACTGGGATTTTATTCCAGAGTGAAGGGAGCCTCTGGGTTATGAATCTGTCCCTCCAGCATGTCCTATTTATTTCAGTGCTGAGGTTCAAGTCTCTCGAGCGAGTAGCTCGATGGGATTTGGATTTTCTGAGGTGCAGCATGTCCATTAATTCCGGGTTGGACATGGCTTTATACGTCAGGCACAGATCGCCTCTGAGCAGGCGGTATGCCACTGAGTAGAGTTGGAGTTTCTTTAACCGGGCAGCATACGGCATCTGTTTGAGCCCTTTGATCCTCTTGGTGAGGTACTTCTGGGGTCTTTCCAGTTGCTGCAGGTGTCTGGTAAGGTACATCCCAAAAGGGGCATTGTACTCAATTATGGGCCTGATGAGGGATGAGTAAAGAGGCACGATGACCTCCCCTGATCTAGATGTGAATCCCTTCATGATTAGGTGGGCTATATAAAATGTTTTTCTAACCACTTTGGCCACGTGGTTGTCAAATGAGAGATTGCTATCAACTTGGGTCCCCAGGTCCCTAATGACTTCTTCTGTACTTAATGGATTACCACCTATGTGGTAATTTGTGGGCACTTTGTTTTTGCCAAAGGGGATGACGATACACTTTTTGGCGTTTAGCTTGAGGCCATGGCTCTGGCACCAGTTGTCTGTTTCTATGAGGCCCTTTTGGAGGATGCTTGTGTCGGCTGGAGAGTTGATTATGGTGCCCAGTTTGCAGTCATCTGTGAACTTGGTCAGCCACAGTCCTTCCGTGTTGGCCTGTACCACCGAGAAATATATACCGAACAAGAGAGGTCCTAGGACTGAGCCTTGTGGGATGCTACTTGTAACTGGTTTGGAGTCTGACATGGCTCCAGCAATTCTAACCATGTGGGTTCTGTCCTTGAGCCAGTTTGCAACCCATCTAGTGACATTGGGGTTTATATTTAAGCTGGTGAGCTTATCTATAATGCCCGAGTGGGGTATTGTATCGAAGGCTTTTGCGAGGTCCAGGTAGGCTGTGTGGACCACCTTCCCCTCGTCAATGGCCTTGGTGACTGTTTCAAAGAAATCGACCAGGTTTAAGAGGCAGGATCTGCCCTTAACAAAGCCAAACTGGGTAGGATCCAGTGTCTGTAGGTCCCCAATATCTTTATTTATGAGGTCCATGATGATCCTTTCCATGGCTTGGCAGACCAAGCTAGTCAGGCTTATGGGGCGATAGTTTCCAGGATCCGTTGAGGCACCACCTTTGTGGAGAGGGACCACTGTTGCTGTACGCCACTCTTTGGGTACATATCCTGTAGTAAGGCTAAGATTGAACAGTAGTTTTATGTTTGGGTTTAGCTCTTCTTGGAGTTCATGTAGGATGCAGCCCGGGACACCATCTGGTCCCATTGATGCTGTGTTTTTTGCTTTGGAGAGGGCAGCTCTTACCTGAGCATCTGAGATGTCAGGGGGCAGCACTCTGTTGGGATAGATATTTGCCCTTTTGGTGGGGAGGGGGGGGAGTTTGCACTGAACCTGTCAGCTAGGATGTTGGCAATGTCTGTGGGCATGGTGTATTTTTTGTCATTTTCGACTAATTCTGAGCATATCTGGGAATTCCCACCCAGGTTCCTAACATAACTAAAGAAAGCCTTGTGATTATCCTTAGTGTCCTGTGCAATTTTTCTCTCGAAGCTGGCCTTAGACAATTTTATGAGTGCCCGTAGTTTTCTGCTAATACTGATCAGTGATGCCTTCCCTTTTTGGGATTTTGCTCTTTCATATAGTAGCTTCCTCCTTCTGTTGTATAGTTTGTTTATGGCTGGGGTCCACCAGACAGGATGTCTGCCTTTGGAGGATTGGGTCTTGGTTTTATTTGGGATTGCATGATCCATGCATTCCTGAAGGTGTTCATAGAATGCGTTTATAAAGGATTCTGCGGTCTGGGCCGTATTTTCCACAGGCCCGGGGGCTTTGAAGGATTTCGCCTCGGTTTTGAGGCATGTGAAATTTGCTTTTGAGAAGTTTTTCACTGTGGTTTTCTGGGCAGGGGGTGGGGTCGGGATGTGAATATCCAGTGAGATTAGTTTATGGTCTGATCTTACCAGTGAGGGATACACTTCTGGTCTGGGGCATAGTGTCCCCATGTTGGTGATGATCAGGTCCAGTATGTTTTCCCCTCTTGTGGGAGTGGTAACAAGTTGTTCCATAGCATTTGAGTTGATAAATTCTAGGAACCTTTGGGCTAGGGTGTTGGAACTAGAGTAATGCTTCCAGTCTATGTTTGGGTAGTTGAAGTCACCCAATATAATGGTGTTTGGAGAGACCTTCATATTTTCCAGTATTCTCAGGAAGGCCGAGTGGGGTTCCTGTGTTTGGGAGGGTGGTCTGTAGCAGGCTATAAACTGGAAGGCAGTTTTACCCACAGTTAGTTGCACATGGATAGTCTCTGATGCTTTGTGCTGAGCCACCAACCTGGAGGTGTGGGTATCTTTGACGAATATTTATACTCCTCCTCCTTTTGTGGTTCGGTCCAAGTTTTGGGGCTGAAAAGCATGGTATGAGGTATAACCTGGTAGTGCTGGGGTGCTCTCAGGAGCCTTGAACCAGGTTTCTGTTACTGCATAGATATCGATGTTCTCCATGCTAAGGAGAGTTTCGAGTGCATGCATCTTGAGGTTTAGACTTCTGGCGTTGAGTAGCATTACTCTTAGTTTCTTATCCCTTGTGATACCTATGGAGGTGGGTTTGTCTTTTGAGCCTTGCCTAAAAAAGGCACTATGGGGGTAGCAAGAGCCTTTGCCAATATCTGAAAGCCCAGGGGTGACAGGTGCAAGCCGTCCCTAGCGAAGCTTATCGTGGCTTGTCGAGCATGTCATCCCAGGCTGACAGGCATTGGATCCCCTTTGAATGACACCAACACTTAAGCCAATTGTTGAAATTGATCATCTTGTCTTCATATTGTGGCATCATTCTTGGTGAGAGTAAGATGCTACTCAAGGTCAGGGTCATACCGGCCTGGGCTACATGCTCAGAGAGCTCCTCTATGTCTCTTTTCATGTAGTCCAGGGAGGTACATCTCAGGTCATTCACACCAGCATGGACAATGACTGAGTCATATTTGTACTTGCCTTGGAGTGACCTGAGTGCTTGTGTTATGTGGCGGATCCTAGCGCCCGACAGGCAGCTCACCGTGACCTTCTCCTTGTTCAGCCTGGTGGCGGGGCGTCAGTGTGCCTGACGATAGAGTCACCTATTACAAGTGTATCAGGTGTGTTGTTTAGCCTTAAGGGCTGTGACTGTTCAGCACACTGGCTTTGTGAGCTATGTGTTGCACGTGTTTTGTTTTTGGGTAGCGGTTGCTTGGGTGTCTGCTTTGGAGGTCTCTGCTGCTTAGGCAGATTTTTATTTAGGGCCTCAGTATGTTTTGTGTGTTTATGTGTTTGGTTTGTTGTCGTGGTAGGTCTATGTGAGACTGGAATTGTAGTGAGTGTGGCTTCCTTCTCCTCCTGACTGGTTACGCCAGTACTGAGTTGAGAGAGCTTAGCCTCCAGTTTGGCTATATGGTTGCATCTCTCACATGTGTTGGAATTTGTTGGGAGGAGGAGAGGGTTGTCTGTGTACATGAGGCAGTTGTAACATTGCCTCAAGATTCCCAGATTCACCAGCTGGACCGGAGAGGAGATTGACAACTGACCTTTGGACATGCTAGAATAGTATTGGGAATTCCTTTATAATTGAAAAAAGGGCCAATGGGGAACAAGGTACTCAAGGGGAGTTTGTGAGGGTGTAGTGCTTTTAATTTTTAGAGCTGACTTATATAATTGCTTTAGTGAGCAAGTGCCAGGTAACTTAAATGCAATGTGTTACAGGTAACTTAAATGCAAAAATGACAAACAGTAACTTTCTTTCAAGTGAAACAAGGAAATAAGTACAGTAAGCAATGCAGATATCACTAGGGATCCACAGAAGTGCTAAAAGGCCGTGTTTTAGGTGGAATTAGCGTTTTAGGGAAATAAACAAACAACAAGCATACAAACAAAGCTAGATTCAGCAGGCCTGGATCTAGTCTATGCTACAGCAAACAAGGTGTACCAATTTCAGTAAGAAACAGTTAGAATATACAGGCACTATAAGCTTTTAACCAGAAATTCCCTGCTCAGAAGGGCAGAGTCCAGCCTCTCCTCCCACAAGAGTGCAGACTGCAATCCTTCTTAACGTAAAATAACTGGCCTGAAGCCCAAGTGCTTAAACCAGAACTAATACACTTTTAGAATAACAGACACTGAGCTCTCAATCAGCAGTTCCCAACTTAGACGGATGTAAGCTACCTGTCCTGCCACCACAGTGCAGGCCACAAACCTTCCTAATGTAAAACAACTGGTCTGAAGCCCAAGTGCTTAATCCAAAAGACTTAGAAATGATAGCTACACTTTAATCAAGTTACTACCAGCAGTAATAAATACAACTGAATACTTTAAAGAATGCCTGGATTCATGCTCAAGTTATACAAACAAAGCTAGATTCAGCAGGCTTGGATCTAGTCTATGCTACAGCAAACAAGGTGTACCAATTTCAGTAAGAAGCAGTTCAAATATGCAGGCACTATAAGCCTTTAACCAGAAATTCCCAGCTCAGAAGGACAGAGTCCAGCCTCTCCTCCCACCAGAGTGCAGAACACGAACCCTCTTAATGTAAAATAACTGGCCTCAAGTCCAAGTGCTTAAACCAGAATTAATACACTTTTAGAATAACAGACACTGAGCCCTCAATCAGTAGTTCCCAACTTAGAAGGATGTAAGCTACCTGTTCTGCCACTACAGTGCAGACCACAAACCTTCTTAATGTAAAACTGGTCTGAAGCCCAGGTGCTTAAACTAAAAGGCTTAGAATGAGTTACACCAAGCAGTAATAAATACAATTGAGTACTTTTAAGATGACGCAAAAGCAAAATAAAGTAGGAAAAAACACAAATACAGTAAAAGCAGATACATTTTTTTTTTTTTTTTTTTGTGGAACGAGAGAAAGGAAAGAGAGAAAGGAGTAGCAGAAACTAAGCTGATTGGCCTTCTCAAATGCTCTCCCTGTACTGGGTAGAATGAGGTAATGACACTAGACTGGGAGGAGGGTCCCAGATCAAATTTACACTAGGGGCGAGCAACTGCAAAGCCACCAACTATAAAAACACTATACCAACAGGGAGGGTGGGAAACAAACTGCAGAAATGTTACTCACAGCTGAAAAGCAGCAGTGAGCCTTTAAATGAAAGTTTTAAAAAGCTAAAGGAGCCACTAGAAAAAAGAGTTTAACTGCAACAAGTTATCATAAACAAACAACCCAACAGATGCTTAATAAGAGTGGACAATTTCCAGTTAATACCTCACACACAGTGAAACTAGCTAGAAAAAATACACAGTACACAAAGTGCTATAAACAACAAAGAAATAAAGAACAAAATAAACAAAAAACAGTATACTTAATGTTATATATTATAGCTCTGATTTTGCTGAGTGTCCTTCCTTCGATTAGCTCACTGTAAAATGGCAGAACACTCACAACTGAGCTTCTTAGGTAACAGAAAGTTGAAACCTGTGACAGCTTTTAAGAAAGAAATCTCAAAAGAACCAATGAGGTGCTTAGTCTAAGCTGTAGTCCAGGAGACCTCAGTCAGCCAATGACCTCAAACCATTCTCTCTCACTGAAATGCCTGATGGCTTTGGCTAAACCAAGATGTCCCCGAATTATGTGCTCAGACACACAGCCTCCACAAACACTAGGCCCAAATACAAGCCTGAATATGGAAATGCTACAAATATCCCCACTACTTAGAACAAACTGCAGAAATGTTACTCACAGCTGAAAAGCAGCAGTGAGCCTTTAAATGAAAGTTTTAAACAGCTAAAGGAGCCACTAGAAAAAAGAGTTTAACTGCAACAAGTTATCATAAACAAACAACCCAACAGATGCTTAATAAGAGTGGACAATTTCCAGTTAATACCTCACACACAGTGAAACTAGCACACACAGAACTAAATGCTTCACTGCTAACTGGTAAAGGTAGGCATACCTTACAAAATGCCAAAAACTGACCCATAAGCCAGTTGGAGAAATGCCAAATTATCTCTGAACGATGGAGTATAAAAAGCAACTTGTTTGGCCTTTTGTCAGAACTGCAGCAGTGATTCTTTTGTAGCTACTTTCAGTATATAGCTGGAAAGGTGACGTCTGGTTCTCTCCCTCTGCAGGCTGCCATTACTTCCATCACATCTGTGGAACTCATATCCACACTTCTTACTTTCAGTTTAAGTGGGTTGGAAAATATCCTGTCAATAACACCTACACAATGGAAAAATATGAATCACTTTTTGTAGATGGTTTTGCTGTAAAGTACATTTTCTTCACAATGAAGTGAATTTAAAATATCTGAAATGTTATTCATTATTTGGAACCCTAATAAGTGAACTATATTACTCCCTTAGAAAGCAGTCAGAGTAATATACGGACATGGGGGGGTGTAGCCCAGTAAAGTAAGATTCGTTGCTACATTCCCATTACCTTTCTAAGATTTGTGTTCGAGGTAATGAGAAGGTAGGCCTACTATCTTTAAATTAAATTAATATGCTTCTTGGGAAGGTATGTAAAGTTAAAAGACCAGGTACCTAAACTGTAACTTTATCAAACAATGTAACATATTTATTGCACATCAACTTAAGGATACATTTAATGTGTCTATTAATGCAGGTACTTTTTCAGGTCACCAGAATGCATCAAAAGTAATCCCACATCCCAAGGTTTTCGCCCTTACTGAGTTTTCATTTTACAGACTACTCTCTGTTCTTTTACCACAAGCTCAGCTGTTAGAAACCAGTACATATCAAATAATTGAAAATAATATTTTAGACTCATAGCCTTGTTACTGAACATTAACATGAATTCATATGTGGGCACAGCACCATCACTGCACAGCTTGCCTTAGCCAGTACTATGGATAATGCAGTAAACCAAGATGAGCTTTTAGGAGCATTGCACATTGACTTGACACAGGACTTCATCATGCTGTCACCGGCAACTCTGCTCAGACTGGCTCTGTACAAATTTAACAGCCAGCAATATTGAAGTTCAAAAATTATTTTGCTAAACATTGTTTCTGAACACAAACTAAAAATATGATGCCCTCCTGAAAACTATTCACTATAGTCTTTAATTTAATGGCTAGAAATAGAAAATGTAAACACTCACAAAATCTTTATGTTGCTCTGCAGTTTAAATCAATTAAATGTGTTGTTTGGTCAAAATATTTTTGCTTTATCATTTTGTGCGCAGCTTTCTTTTGCCTCTCAAAATCAAAATTCCATATAACTGCATTTTAGAATGTATGTGCAAGTTCAAAATAGTGAAATCAAGTAATAGTGAACATCCACGTAAGATAGACTTTCAGTTCAGCCCCAGAGGGATTCATGTAATGAGGTTTGCCTGCAAAAGTAATCAAAACGTTTCTGTTATTTTAATGTTTCTGATACTGTTAATTGACTTGTTTTCACAACTATACATAAATTAATGAATAAATAAGCTGTTGATTTAGGTATGAAGATGCTTCTGTTAGGTATATGCAATTATACAGTAAAAGCTTTCTTATTACTATTGAAAAATGAGCATACTGATTGGACAGCTCAACCAGTGTGCCCATTGTAAATCGAGCATATACCACTTGAAAAAAGTTCGGCCACTGAAGTACCATTAAGCAGCCAGACTTTCTATTGGTATATGCTGAGAGACAGATATGCCACGGTGGTGCAGCGGTAGCGTTGTCGCCTCACAGCAAGAGGTTCTCCCATTTGATTTGTGGCTGGAGCGCCTTCTGTGTAGAGTCTGCATGTCCTCCCCATGGTTGAGTGGTGTTCGAAAGACATGCATGAATGAGCGTGCCTTCATTGAAGGTTGGGCATCAAGCTGGCACCTCGGCACTGTAAAAATCTACTGCCAATCATTAGTGAACTGGAGTTCAGCTGTAGTGATCTCTAACCGGGAAAAGCCGAAAGAACATGCTGAGGGACAGAGCAAAATATAGAGAAATCAGGTACATTCTGGAAAACTAAACAAACAGGAATTGTTAAACTGTTAAACAAATAAAAAGCAATTAAGATTCGGTTTTCCCCATTGCTACTCCTGCACGGCACTGATGTACTGTGAAAGTGTTGGAACTTAAACCCCATGCGCAGTACATCAGTCTAGGGAAGGGATCATGGAAGAAGACTGAAGGGCCCTTATTCAAATACATTACTTAAGAACGGTAAGTAATTTTGTTCAGTTACTTCAGTGGCCGGACTTTTTTTCTAGTGGTATATGCTTGATTTACAATGGGAACACTGGGTGAGCTGTCCAATCAGTATGCTCATTTTTCAATACCGTAAACTATCACAGGAATAACAACAACTTTGTATCTGCCATCTTTCTAGACCTATCAAAAGCTTTTGATATGGTCTCCCATTCCAAACTAATAGATGTATTAACTGAACTATCCTTCTCACCATCTGCCACAGCATGGTTTCATAACTATTTATCTGGCTGTCAACAATCTGTTCTACGGCAGTGTGATCTATCTCCACGCCTTCCTTTATCCATTGGTGTCCCCCAAGACTCTATCTTAGGTCCCCTCCTTTTCTCCCTCTTTACTAATAATCTACACACAGCTACTTCACATGGTTCTATAATAAAGTATGCAGATGATTCAACACTTGTCTGTGCTGCCACTTCTCTATCAACTCTTCATTCTCAAACACAGGAATCTTCACTTCTGTTGAAACATGGTTAGCCAATGCCCATCTAATCCTGAACCCAACCAAACTAAATTATTAGTCTTCCAACCTAACAAGACATCTATCTCATGTCCAACATTTAACATAATAGCCAAAGACAATACTGTGATCTCCCCAACAACCCATACAAAGCTTCTTGGTGTGAAAATAGACAATACCCTAAAATTTGACTTGCATGTCTCCCTAACTATAAAAAAAGTCCATAAGAAACTTGGAAGTCTACATAGGCACAAAAGGTTCCTGACCACAATGGCCAAAATTACATTAGCACAAACCCATCTGCTCTCCACTCTACTATATGCCTCTCCAATTATAACTAATCTAACAAAAACTGACTTATCGAAGCTAGAAGCATGTTATAATAAAATTGTTAAGCTTGCATATGACTGCCCATATAGAACACATAATTGTACAGTTTTAAGGATACAAGACTGGCTTGAGCTTCCCAACATTATTCTTTACACCCAACTCTCTCTAACTCACAAAATTGCAACACGATTAACTAGAACCCCTGCACTACAAAATCTCATCCTTACAGTTTCAGCAGACCACTTCTCTCTAACAACAAGAACTTACTCACCATCTCCAAGGTCAACAACACTGCAAGAGAATCTTTATTTCCCAACTATATATCTCGTATATGGAACTCCCTTCCTAACTCCATTCTCTCAATCACATCCACTAACCACTTTAGGCCATCACTTAAAGCTTATCTAAAAAACAAGTGGCTATGTTCCTGTACTAACCCCTCATGAGTGCTCTGATACATCACAGTATACCCAAAACATATCCAGCTTCTCCCTGGTGTTTAATCCTTTATTCCTACTGACCTGCCTTAACCTTATATCTTGACATAAGTCATACCTACGAATAGTTTTAGCTATCTTGAAAGCCCAGGCTTTCTTGTCAAGATGTAACAAATTTGTATGCTCTTATGTGTACTACATTTTGTTTACTTGATACTTTATTGATTGTTGTAATGTGCGCATGAAAATTTACTGTTACTCATGGGGCTTTTCTCCCTGGGCCTCTGCTGAAAAAGGACCTGTGTCCAGTCAGACTTTCCTGGTAAACAAATGTTAAATAAATTAATTAATTAAATAATGAAATCCTATAATAGCAATAATCCACTCTTGTTTGTTGGTATATCAGGATTTACCCACAGCTGGCTTTGTTTAATCATTTAGGCTTCACCCTCTTGAGTGACCCACACCACCTGTGGATAAATCCTGATATACTCATGCACCGTTGTGACTTGTTACTTAATTATGTGGTAGGGGTCTTTGTATTTATTACATGGATGTCAGAAAGCAATATTGACAACTTTAGTTATTAGGTTAACCTAGTATCAAGATTAAATTCATTCAGTAAAAATATTTTGTCCGGAGATAAGGAAAAAGTAAGGTTGGAATTGATCCATCTAGTAATCAGTTC